>NC_090017.1:502621-537759 GCF_036417845.1 Apteryx mantelli
TGCATGCGACCTTTGCCTGCATGCCTCTTCCTCATTGGCTGCTCTGCCCTGGGGGGTGTGGGGTGGGTGGGAGGTGCTCAGCCAATGAGAGGTGAGCGTTTGGAGTTGGATCTGGTACTGCAACCAATGAGAATATGGTTTAGTCTCATGGTTTTGTTATTGGCTATTTGTTTCTGTGCAATGGGCATAAACAGCCAATCAGGACTACTCTTTGGGGGAGGCGGGGCTAGCTGGGTGAGCAACCAATCAGAAGTGGGTGTTCACTGCACATGCCACACCCTTGCTGTACTGCTTCCCATTGGCTGCTCTGCCATGGGGAGGCGGGACTAGGTGAACAGGCAGCCAATGGGGGTTCTGTCTGTGCCACACCCATGCTATATGGCTTTTCATTGGTTTTGTTGTAAGGTGTGGGCAGGACTAAGCAGCAGCGCAGCCAGTCAGAGAGAGATTCCTCTCTCTGTACCACACCCATGTTGTGCAGCTTCCCATTGGTTTCTTCAGCATGGGTGGGTGGGATTAGGTGGAGGAACAGCCAATCAGCAGCCAGTGTTCCCAATACACACCCCCAAAAAGGGAGGGCGGGCCCGGGGTGGGGTGGGCCCCCTCGCCATTGGCCGGGGCGGGGTGGGGGGGGCGGGCCCGGCGGCCGGCAGCCAATGGGTGCATGGCGCAGGTTCGAGGGGCTGTGCCTGCTGTCGCTGCTGGTGAGCGAGAGCCCCATGGAGCCCTTCCAGCAGCACTGCCTGGGCTGGCTGCGGAGCCTCCAGCACCTCCTCCAGGTGTGCCGGGGCCGGCACGGGGCCGCGGGCGCTCGGACGGGGATTGGGATAGGGATTGGGGGCTCAGACAGGGGCTGGGATGGCATTAGGGGGCTGGGACAGGGGTTGGGGGGCTCAGACAGGGATTGGGATAGGGAATGGGGGCTGGGATAGGGGCTAGGATGGCATTAGGGGGGTGGGACAGGGGCTGGGATAGGGAATGGGGGCTGGGATAGGGGCCGGGATGTGGCTGGGGGGCTCAGACAGGGGTTGGGATAGGGAATGGGGGCTGGGATAGGGGCTGGGATGGGGCTGGGGGGCTCGGACAGGGGCTAGGATGGGGATGGGGGTGCTCGGATGGGGCTGGGGGGCACGGACAGAAGCCGGGATGGGGATGGGATTAGGCCGAGGTGCTTGGATGGGCCTGAGATGGGGCCGGGATGGGGCTGGGGGGCTTGGACAGGGGCCGGGATGGGGCTACAGGCACTGGGATGGGGCTGGGACCAGGGGTGCCGGGACAGGGCCGGAAGCATCCGAAGGGGCCGGGATGGGGACGGTGGCGACTGGGGGGGACACTGGGAGGCTGGTGACAGGGACACCGAGGACCTGGGGACAGAGCAGCACCGGAGAAGCGGGAGCCGGGGTGCAGGGACAACGTGGGACGGGGAACACGGGGAGAGATCTGGGGGGCAAAACGGGGGAACGGGGCGGTTTGCGGGGGGGGGGTGACGGGTGGCCTGGGGGACCGCGGGGTGGCGGGGGACAGTGCTGATGCCTCTCCCCCCCCATCCAGTCGCAGGATCCGGCCCCCACCATGGCGCTGGGGGTGGCGGTGCTCCACGACCTGCTGCTCTTCTCCTCCCAGCTGCCCGAGCTGGCGCGCGACATCGGCACCAACCACATCCCCGGGCTGCTCACCTCCCTGCTGGCCCTCAAACCGAGGTGACGGGGGGGCCGGGGGGACACGCGGGGGTCAGGGGGACGTGGAGGGGCTGGGGAGCGCCTGTGGGGGGGGGGGGGTGGGGCTCGGGGCACCCACGGTGGGGCCGAGTGGCGGCACACCGGGATCTGCCGGGCACACGGAGGGTTTTGGGGGGGGGGGGCGCAAGGGAAGCTGAGGGGGTCTAGGGGGAGCCAGCAGGGTTTGGGGGGCACATGGGGAGCTGAGGGGGGCACAGAGGGGTCTGGGGGGGCCACATGGGGGTGCTGGGGGGGGGACAGAAGGTTTTGGGGGGCCACAAGGGAAGCTGAGAGGGTCTAGGGGGAGCCAGCAGGGTTTGGGGGGCACATGGGGAGCTGAGAGGGGCACAGAGGGGTCTGGGGGGGTCACATGGGGGTGCTGGGGGGGGACAGAAGGTTTTGGGGGGGCCACAAGGGAAGCTGAGGGGGTCTAGGGGAACCCAGAAGGATTTTTGGGGGGACTGAGAGGGTCACACGGGTTTGGGGGCCACATGGGGAGTTAAGGGGGGCACAGAGGGGCCTCGGGGGGGTCACATGGGGGTACTGGGGGGGGGACAGCCAGTTTTGGGGGGGTACAAGGGAAACTGAGGGCATCTAGGAGGACCCAGAAGGATTTGCATGGGGTACTGAGGGAGTCACATAGCTTTAGGGACCACGTGGGGAGCTAAGGGGGGCACAGAGGAGCCTGGGGGGGCACACGGGGGTTTTGGGGGGGGACACAGAAGGTTCGGGGGGGCCCGTGGGGCCTTGCCGCCCTCACCCTGCCCGTCCCCAGTGCGAGCTGTCCACGCTGGAGGGCGTCAAGTCCTGCATGACCTTCTACCCCCGCGCCTGCGGCTCCATGCGGGTAAGCGTCCCTGGGGGGGGGGGGGTCTCCGTGCTCCGCTCCCCCCGGCGGGGAGTTTGGGGGTGTCTGTGCCTCCCTCTCCCGCCCCGGGAGGCGGTTTTGGGGGAGGGGTTGTGTCCTGCGTCCCCCCACACACACCTCGCTCATCCCGTGCTTCTCCCCCAGGGTAAATTAGCCGCCTACTTCGTCTCCCGCATCGACTCCGAGTCGCCCCAGCTGCAGCAGGTAGAGGGGGGAGCCGGGGGGGGGGGGGAACCCCAAAATGTCTTTTTTTTTTTTGAAGGGGGGGGGAATATTTTGCTGAGTAAAGCTCTGTTGTTGCAGATGAGGCTGCTCCAGGGTGCAGAGCAGCCCTGGGGGGGGTTCTGGGGGGGCCTGGGGCAGCCCTGAGGGGGCCAGGGCAGCCCTGGGGGGGTCCTAGGGGGGCCTGGGCAGCCCCGGGAGGGTTCTAGGGGGGCTGGAGCAGCCCCGGGGGGGGTCCTGGGGGGCTGGGGCAACCCTGGGGGGGCTGGGGCAGCCCCAGGGATGGTTCTGGGGGTCCTGGGGCAGCCCTGAGGGGGCCAGGGCAGCCCTGGGGGGGGTCCTGGGGGGCCTGGGCAGCCCTGGGGGGGTTCTGGGGGGCTGGGGCAGCCCTGGAGGGCCTGGGCAGCCCCGGGAGGGTTCTAGGGGGGCTGGAGCAGCCCCAGGGGGGGTCCTGGGGGGCTGGGGCAGCCCTGGGGGGGTTCTGGGGGGCTGGGGCAGCCCTGAGGGGGCCAGGGCAGCCCTGGGGGGGGGTCCTAGGGGGGCCGGGGCAGCCCCGGGGGGGTTCTGGGGGTCCTAGGGCAGTACTGAGGGGGCTGGGGCAACCCTGGGGGGGCCGGGGCAGCCCCGGGGGGGTTCTGGGGGTCCTAGGGCAGTACTGAGGGGGCCGGGGCAGCCCTGGGGGGGGTCCTAGGGGGGCTGGGGCAGCCCCGGGGGGGTTCTGGGGGTCCTAGGGCAGTACTGAGGGGGCCGGGGCAGCCCCGGGGGGGTTTTGGGGGGCTGGGGCAGCCCTGAGGGGGCCAGGGCAGCCCTGGGGGAGGGGTTCTGGGGGGCCAGGGCAGCCCCCGGGAGGGTTCTAGGGGGGCTGGAGCAGCCCCGGGGGGGGGGTCCTGGGGGGCTGGGGCAGCCCTGGGGGGGTTCTGGGGGGGCCGGGGCAGCCCCGGGGGGGTTCTGGGGGTCCTAGGCAGTACCGAGGGGCTGGGGCAGCCCTGGGGGGGTTCTGGGGGGCTGGGGCAGCCCTGAGGGGGCCAGGGCAGCCCTGGGGGGGGTCCTAGGGGGGCCGGGGCAGCCCCGGGGGGGTTCTGGGGGTCCTAGGGCAGTACCGAGGGGGCTGGGGCAGCCCTGGGGGGGTCCTGGGGGTCCTGGGGCAGCCCCAGGGGGGTTCTGGGGTGCCGGGGCAGCCCCGGGGGGGGCACTGACGCCGTTCCCCCGTCCCCCCCGCCGCCGCCGGGGCAGCTGGCGTGCGAGTGCTACGCGCTGCTGCCCTCGCTGGGCCGGGGCTTCTCGCAGGGGCTGCGGCACACGGAGTGCTGGAACCAGGAGGTGCAGGGGCTGCTGGCCACGCTGCACGGGCTGCTGGGCGCCCTCTTCGAGGGCAGCGAGACCGGTGCGCCGGGGGGGGGGGGCGGTTCGGGGGGGCGCGCCGGGGCGCACGGGCCCCCGGGGGTGGTCTGGAGGGGGGCGGTTGGGCTGCCGGGGGGGGCACTGGGGGGGTGCTGGACCACCTTGGGGTGGTTTCTGGGGTGCTGGGGGGTGGTTGGGCTGCTGTGGGGTTGTTTGGGGGGCGCTGGGGGGTGCTGGACCACCATGGGGTGGTTTGGGGGGCGCTGGGGGGTGGTTGGGCTGCCGTGGGGGGCACTGGGGGGGTGCTGGACCACCTTGGGGTGGTTTGGGGGGGTGCTGGGGGGTGGTTGGGCTGCCGTGAGGGGGCACTGGGGGGGTGCTGGACCACCTTGGGGTGGTTTGGGGGGTGCTGGGGGGTGGTTGGGCTGCCATGGGGTGGTTTGGGGGCACTGGGGGGTATTTGGGCCACTGTGGGGGGACTTGGGAGGGCTGGACCCCGAGGGGTGTTTTTGGGGGCACAGGGGGGTGGCTGGACCACCGTGGGGTGGCTTGGGGGGCTCAGGGGGGGTAGGGGGGATAGATGGACCCTGAGAGGTGCTTTTGGGGGGGCTCTGGGGTGGATGTACCCCAAAGGAGAGATTTGGGGGGCACGGGGGGGGGAAGACTGCCGCGGGGGGGGTTGGGGGGGACCTTAAGGGGTGTTTCGGGATGGGACCTGGGGGGTGCTGGGGCTGGAGAGGCCCTGAGGGGTGCTGGGGGGGGGGAGGCACGGGGGCGGTTGGACCCCGAGGGCCGTTTTGGGGGGCAGGGGGGGCTCCAGGGGGGGCCTGGATGGACTCAACCCGGGCGCTGACTCTGCCCCCCCTTCTCCCCCCCCCCCCCCCCCCCCCCGCAGACCCCCTGCCCTACGAGGGGCCGGGGGTGGAAATGCTGCTCCCGACCCCCCAGGACGGAGACACCGGCTTCGTCCTCACCGTGCACAACCGCTTCTCGGGGCTGGCCCGGGTGCTCCAGCTCCTGCTCAGGTACGGACCCCCCCTCCGGACACCCCCCCAGACCCCTAACCGCGTCCCCTGGACCCTCACACCCCCCCCCAAAAAAAAAAAACTCCCTTGCAGCAAGGACTTCGTGGCCCCCGTCACCGTCCCCGTCCAGGACATCTTGGACCTCGTCTGCCGGGCGCTGAACGTCACCAGCAAAAACATCGTGAGCGGCGGCGGTGGGGGGACGGTCCCCAAACCCACCCCCCCCCACACCCCGGGTGGGGGCTTTCGCGCTGCGTGTGGGGCACGGGGGGGTGGGGGGGGAGACCCCATCTCAACCCGGCCCCGTCTCCCCCAGAACTGGTTTGGGGACGGTCCCCTGAAGATGCTGCTGCTGCCCTCCGTCCACCTGGACATGCTGGACGTGCTGTCGGCCCTCATCCTGGCGTGAGTACTGGGAGGGAACTGGGGACGCTGGGGGTGTTACTGGGAGGCTCCTGGGGTCGCTGAGACGCTGGTGCTGCGCTGGAAGGGACTGGGGGCTCTTGGGGGGAGCTGGGGACACCAGGGCTGCGCTGGGAGGCAACTGGGGACGCTGGGAGGCAACTGGGGGCGTGCGAGGGGCAACTGGAGCATACGGGGAGGGAATGGGACGTACTGGGAGAAAACTGGGGGCTCTTAGGTTATGGAAATAGTGGGGCTATGCTAGGGGGGGAACTGGGGTGTACTGGGAGGAAAATGGGGGCTCTGGGGGGAAAATGGGCACAGTGGGAGGGAGTTGAGCTGCGCAAGGGGGAACTGGGGCTGTGCTGGGAGGGCAGCGGGGGCTCTTGCGGGGTGCTGGGCGTTTTTGGGGTGCTGGGAGGGAACTGGGGGCTTTTGTGGGGCGCTGGGGGCGTTTGCGGGGCGCTGGGAGGGCAGCGGGGGCTCTTGCGGGGTGCTGGGGGTGTTTTGGGGCGCTGGGAGGGCAGCGGGGGCTCTTGCGGGGTGCTGGGGGCGTTTGCGGGGCGCTGGGAGGGCAGCGGGGGCTCTTGCGGGGTGCTGGGGGCGTTTTTGGGTGCTGGAGGGCAGCGGGGGCTCTTGCGGGGTGCTGGGGGCGTTTGCGGGGCGCTGGGAGGGCAGCGGGGGCTCTTGCGGGGTGCTGGGGGCGTTTTTGGGGTGCTGGGAGGGCAGCGGGGGCTCTTGCGGGGTGCTGGGGGCGTTTGCGGGGCGCTGGGAGGGCAGCGGGGCTCTTGCGGGGTGCTGGGGGCGTTTGCGGGGCGCTGGGAGGGCAGCGGGGGCTCTTGCGGGGTGCTGGGGGCGTTTTTGGGGCGCTGGGAGGGCAGCGGGGGCTCTTGCGGGTGCTGGGGGCGTTTTGGGGTGCTGGGAGGGCAGCGGGGGCTCTTGCGGGGTGCTGGGGGCGTTTGCGGGGCGCTGGGAGGCAGCGGGGGCTCTTGCGGGGTGCTGGGGCGTTTTTTGGGGCGCTGGGAGGGCAGCGGGGGCTCTTGCGGGGTGCTGGGGGCGTTTTTGAGGTGCTGGGAGGGCAGCGGGGGCTCTTGCAGGGTGCTGGGGGCGTTTGCGGGGCGCTGGAGGGCAGCGGGGGCTCTTGCGGGGTGCTGGGGCGTTTTGGGGTGCTGGGAGGGCAGCGGGGGCTCTTGCAGGGTGCTGGGGGCGTTTTGGGTGCTGGGAGAGCAGCGGGGGCTCTTGCGGGGTGCTGGGGGCGTTTGCGGGGCGCTGGGAGGGCAGCGGGGGCTCTTGCAGGGTGCTGGGGGCGTTTTTGGGGTGCTGGGAGGGCAGCGGGGGCTCTGCGGGGTGCTGGGGGCGTTTGCGGGGTGCTGGGAGGGCAGCGGGGCTCTTGCGGGGTGCTGGGGGTGTTTTGGGGCGCTGGGAGGGCAGCGGGGGCTCTTGCGGGGTGCTGGGGGCGTTTGTGGGGTGCTGGGAGGGCAGCGGGGGCTCTTGCGGGGTGCTGGGGGCGTTTGCGGGGCGCTGGGAGGGCAGCGGGGGCTCTTGCAGGGTGCTGGGGCGTTTTGGGGCGCTGGGAGGGCAGCGGGGGCTCTTGCGGGGTGCTGGGGGCGTTTGTGGGGCGCTGGGAGGGCAGCGGGGGCTCTTGCGGGGTGCTGGGGGCGTTTTGGGGCGCTGGGAGGGCAGCGGGGGCTCTTGCGGGGTGCTGGGGTGTTTGCGGGGCGCTGGGAGGGCAGCGGGGGCTCTTGCGGGGTGCTGGGGCGTTTTTGGGTGCTGGGAGGGCAGCGGGGGCTCTTGCGGGGTGCTGGGGGCGTTTTTGGGGTGCTGGGAGGGCAGCGGGGGCTCTTGCGGGGTGCTGGGGCGTTTTTGGGGTGCTGGGAGGGCAGCGGGGGCTCTTGCGGGGTGCTGGGGGCGTTTGCAGGGTGCTGGGAGGGCAGCGGGGGCTCTTGCGGGGTGCTGGGGCGTTTGCGGGGTGCTGGGAGGGCAGCGGGGGCTCTTGCGGGGTGCTGGGGGTGTTTTGGGGCGCTGGGAGGGCAGCAGGGGCTCTTGCGGGGTGCTGGGGGCGTTTTGGGGCGCTGGGAGGGCAGCGGGGGCTCTTGCGGGGTGCTGGGGGCGTTTTGGGCGCTGGGAGGGCAGCGGGGGCTCTTGCGGGGTGCTGGGGGTGTTTGCGGGGCGCTGGGAGGGCAGCGGGGGCTCTTGCGGGGTGCTGGGGGCGTTTTTGGGGTGCTGGGAGGGCAGCGGGGGCTCTTGCGGGGTGCTGGGGGCGTTTTTGGGGTGCTGGAGGGCAGCGGGGGCTCTTGCGGGGTGCTGGGGGCGTTTTTGGGGTGCTGGGAGGGCAGCGGGGGCTCTTGCGGGTGCTGGGGGCGTTTGCAGGGTGCTGGGAGGGCAGCGGGGGCTCTTGCGGGGTGCTGGGGGCGTTTGCGGGGTGCTGGGAGGGCAGCGGGGGCTCTTGCGGGGTGCTGGGGGTGTTTTGGGGCGCTGGGAGGGCAGCAGGGGCTCTTGCGGGTGCTGGGGGCGTTTTGGGGCGCTGGGAGGGCAGCGGGGGCTCTTGCGGGGTGCTGGGGGCGTTTGCGGGGCGCTGGGAGGGCAGCGGGGGCTCTTGCGGGGTGCTGGGGGTGTTTGTGGGGTGCTGGGAGGGAAGTGGGGGCGTTTGTGGGGTGCTGGGGCGTTTGCGGGGCGCTGGGAGGGCAGCGGGGGCTCTTGCGGGGTGCTGGGGGCGTTTTTTGGGGTGCTGGGAGGCAGCGGGGCTCTTGCGGGGTGCTGGAGCCCCGGGGGGGCCACGGGCGCCCTGACGGCCCGGCGGCCCCCCAGGTGTGGGGCGCGCCTGGTGCGCTGGGGCAGCGTCCTGGGCCGCCTCTTCCGCAAGTGCTGAGCGCCTGGAGCGGCGCCCGCGAGGCCGCGCTGCCGGGGCAGGAGAAACCCTTCAGGTAGGGCCCGCGGGGGGGGGGGGGGCGACGGGGCTTTCGGGGTGCAGGGGGTCCCCCTATCTGTCCCATCGGTCCCAGGTTGACTGGGGGGACGCGCGGTGGTTTGGGGACACCGGGAGGTTTTGTGGACCCCGTGTTTGTCCAGGGCAGCTGCGGGGACACTGGGAGGTTTTGTGGACCCCGTGTTTGTCCCAGGGCAGCTGCGGGGACACTGGGAGGTTTTGTGGACCCCGTGTTTGTCCCAGGGCAGCTGCGGGGACACTGGGAGGTTTTGTGGACCCCGTGTTTGTCCCAGGGCAGCTGCGGGGACAATGGGAGGTTTTGGGGGTCCCTGTGCCCGTCCCAGGGCAGCTGTGGGGACACCGGGAGGTTTGTGGCCCCCGTGCCCATCCCAGGGCAGCCGGGGGGGGCCCGAGGACACCCCTGACACCTTGTCCCCCCCCCAGCGCGGTGCGCACACCGTCTCTACGAGGTGCTGGAGCTGTGGGTGGAGGTGGCGGGCGCCTCCTCGGGGGTCCTGCAGGGTCCCGGCCACCCCAACGAGGTGCTCCTGGCCCATCTGCTCAGCGACATCACCCCCCCGCCGAGGGCGTCAAGGTGAGACCCCGCCAGGGACACCCTGGCCCCCTTCCTGCCCCCCTGGTCCGTCCGTCCCCCCCCCAGCACCCCCTTTTATTCCTCTCTTTCCTTCTTTCCGCCAGTTGAAACAGGACCCGAAGCCCAGCGCCCCGAAAAGACCCAAACTGGGCGACGGGGCGGACGCCCCAGTCCTGCACCGCAAGCTGGAGCCTGCCGCCAACAGCGACGTTGAGGTGGGGGGGTCCCGGGGGGGGGGAACCCCACTTCTGGGGCTGATCTGGGGGTCCCGGGGGGGGAACCCCATTCTGGGGCTGATCTGGGCGTCCCAGGGGAGCTAAACCCCACTTCTGGGGCTGATCTGGGGGTCCTGGGGGGGATAAACCCCATTTCTGAGGCTGATCTGGGGGTCCCGGGGGAGCTAAACCCCATCTCTGGGGGTGATTTAGGGGTTGCAGGGGCTAAACCCCATCCCTGGACCTGTTCTGGGGGTCACGAGGTGCTAAACCCGACATCTGGGGGTCCTGGGGGGGCTAAACCCCATCTCTGGGGGCTGATCTGGGGGTTGCAGGGTCTAAACCCCCTCCCTGGGGCTGATCTGGGGGTCCTGGCGGGGGCTAAACCCCTCCCTGGGGCTGATCTGGGCGTTCTGGGGGGGGCTAAACCTCATCCCTGGGGCTGATCTGGGGGTTCTGGGGGGGCTAAACCCCATCGCTGGGGCTGATTTGGGGGTTCTGGGGGGGGCTAAACCCCATCGCTGGGGCTGATTTGGGGGTTCTGGGGGGGCTAAACCCCATTTCTGAGGTGGATCTGGGGATTCTGGTGGAATTAAACCCCGTCTCTGGGGGCTGATCTGGGGTTTGGGGGGGGGGCTATACCCCTCCTAGGGGCCTCTACCCGTCGTTGCCCCCCACCCGTGACTCCCGTTGCTGTTGTGGGGGTACAGGGGCCCCCCGACGGCCCCGTTGCTGACCCCGTCCCCCCCCCCAGCGCTGCGCCGAGCCATCCTGACCGGGGGGCCGCTGATCAAGGAGGAGACGCACCGGGTAAGAGGGCAGCGGGGTGGGGGGGCTCCGTGGGGCAGATCAGGGACGGGGGGGGGCAGGCGCTGGGGGAGAAGGGGGGGTCGCTGGGGGGCAGGTAATGGGGGTCTCTGCGAGTCTGGGGCAGAAAACGGAGCCTTTATAGAAGAAGGAGAAGTATTGGGGTTGGGGGGGGGCAGGTAATGGAGTCTGTGGGGCTGGGGCAGGTGTGGGGGGCTTGGGGGCAGGTAACGGGGGTCCCCGTGGGGCTGGGGCAGGTATTGGGGGATTGGGGAAGGTATGAAGGGCCTGGGGGGCAGGTAACGGGTGTCTGGGGCAGGTAACGGGGGTCTGTGGGTCTGGGGCAGGTAGTGGGAGCAGGTAATGGGAATCTGGGGCAGAAATGGGGGGCCTGGGGGGCAGGTAATGGGTGTCCCCCTGAGGCCGGGCTGTGGGGGGGGGGCCGTGCCCCATCGCTGCCCCCCCTTAACGCCTCCCCCCCCCCCCCCCCCAAATGGCAGCGGCTGCAGGAGCTGGTGGTGCCGCTGCTGCTGCGGCTGCCGCAGGCCGAGGGCCCCCCCCGGCGCCGCCGGCCCCCCCCGGCACCCCCTACGCCAGCCCCCCCTGCCGCGCCGCCCTCTACCAGCTCCTGCTGGCCCTGGTGCTGGCCCCCGCCCCCGCCGGGGCCCCCCCCCTGCACTGCGCCCTGCGGGCTTTCGGCCAGGGCCAGCGCGACCCGGCCCTCCAGGTGAGCGGGGCGGGGGTTTTTTTGGGGGGGGGGGGGGGGACACACACACACGGGCCCCCGTCTTCCCTAGGGACCCCCCGTCCCGCAGCCGGGACCCTCAGGGGCTCCTGACCCCCCCATCCCACACCCAAGACCCCTTTGGGACCCCCCCGTCCTGCAGCCAGGACCTTCAGGGGCTCCCGACCCCCCCCATCCCACACCCAGGACCCCTTTGGGACCCCCCCATCCCACAGCCGGGACCCTCAGGGGCTCCCGACCCCCCCATCCCACACCCAGGACCCCCTTGGGACCCCCCCCGTCCCACAGCTGGGACCCCCAGGACCCCCCCAAATCCCCTGAGCCCTCTGACCCCCCAGCTGGGACCCCCCCAGGGACCCCCCCATCCCACAGCCAGGAGCTTCAGGGGCTCCCGACCCCCCCGTCCCACACCCAGGACCCCCTTGGGACCCCCAAAATCCCCTGAGCCCTCTGACCCCCAGCTGGGACCCCCCCAGGGACCCCCCCGTCCTGCAGCTGGGACCCTCAGGGGCTCCCGACCCCCCCATCCTTCACCCAGGACCCCTTTGGGACCCCCCCCGTCCCACAGCCGGGACCCTCGGGGGCTCCCGACCCCCCCCCCCCCATCCTGCAGCTGGGACCCCCCAGGGACCCCCAAAATCCCTTCAGCCCTCTGACCCCCCAGCTGGGACCCCCCAGGGACCCCCCCCCATCCCACAGCCGGGACCCTCGGGGGCTCCCGACCCCCCATCCTACACTCAGGACCCCTTTGGGACCCCCCCCATCCCGCAGCTGGGACCCTCAGGGGCTCCGACCCCCCATCCACAACCAGGACCCCCAGGGACCCCCAAAATCCCCTGAGTCCTCCACCCCACAGCTGGGACCCCCCAAGTGACCCCCAGGGACCCCCCTATCCCACAGCTGGGACCTTTGGGGGCCCCCCCCATCCTCTAGGACCCCCCAAGTCCCCCAGGACCCCCCCCCATCCCACAGCTGGGACCCCCCCAAAATCGCCACTGGGGACGGCCCTTTCTCACAGCTGGTCCCCCCAGGACCCCTAATCCCCCTGGGACCCCCCCCCCACAGCCAGGATATAGGACCAGGGGTCCCCCCCCAATCTCGCATGGAGTTGGGGGTTCCCCCCCCCCCACCGTGACACCCCCAATAACCCCCCACCCTCCGCCCCCCCCCCCCGCAGGTCTCCTCCATCTGCACCGAAGCCCTGGTGGTGGCGAACGCCCTGGCCCGGCCCTGGGTGCCCCCCCCTGCACCCCACGGCGGCCCCGGGGGCCCCCCCCGGAACCTCCCGCCCCCCCTTTCCGCCAGCCGCCCGCCCCCCCCCGGCTTTCCCGGGAGCCCCCCGGGGGGGCCCCCCCCCACCTCCGCCGCCTCCGCCGCCTCCGCCAACCCGCTGGGGCCCCCCCCGGCTGCCGCCGCTGGCGGAGGAGCCCCCCGGGGACGGGCCGCCGCTGCCCCCCCTGGGGCAGCCCCCCGCCGCGGCGGGGGGCCGAGGAGGAGGAGGAGGAGGAGGAGGAGGAGGAAGAGGCCGGGGGGGCCCCGCCGGGCGGGGGGGGGGCGTCCGCGGCGCCCCGTTTTCGTGCACTACGACAAGGAGGAGCCGTCGGACGTGGAGATCTCGCTGGAGAGCGACTCGGACGACAGCGTGGTCATCGTCCCCAAGCGGGGGGGGCCCCCCGCTTCGCCCCCGCCCGCCCCGGGACCCAAACCGGGGGGGGTCCCCCTGCTGCTGCCGCCGCCCCCACGCTGCCGCCGCCCCCCGCTGCCCCCCCCTGCCGCCCCTGCCCGCCGCAGCCCCCCCCCCGCCGTCTCCCCGCCGCTGCTGGCGCCCCCCGAACCCGCCGAGGAGCCGGGGCCCCCTCCCTGGCGCTGCCGCCGCCGCCCCCCCCACCGCCGCCCCCCGTTCGCCCCCCCCGTCGCCCCCCCGGAGCTGCCGGGGATCCCCGGCGAGCCCGACCCGGCCGTGATCAACATCAACAGCAGCGAGGAAGAGGAGGAGGAGGAGGAAGAGGAGGAGGAAGAAGAGGAGGAAGAGGAGTTCGGGGAGGAAGAGTTTCTTCGAGGAGGAGGAGAAGAGGAGGAGGAGGAGGAGTTCGACGAGGAGGAAGAGCTGGGCGAGGAGGAGTACGACGAGGATGAGGAGGAGTACGAGGAGGACGAGGGCCTCTCCGAGGAGGAGGAGGAAGAGGAGGAGGAAGGCGGCGGCAAGGGCGGGCAGCCCCTGGCGCTCCCCGAAGAGCCCCCGCCGCCCCCCGAGGACACGGGCGCCCTCGTCATGGAGGTGGACGAAGGCCACCCGCCCCCCCCCGCCCGAGGAGGGACGAGGACGACGAGGACGAGGACGAGGAGGACGTGGGGATGAAGGTCCCCCGGGAAGGGGGAGAGGAGGAGGAGGGGGAGCCCCCCCCGGAGGTCCCCGAGCCCCCCCCGCCCCTCCTGGAGCCCCCCGAGGTGACCCCCCCTGCCCTGGATGCGTCTCATCCCCCTCCGCACCCCGAAATCCTGGGGGGGGCCGGCAGCCCCCCCCCCAAGTGCCCCCACCAGGCTGGATAGAGGAGCCCCCGCCCCCCGCCGACAAGGGGGAGGGTGAGGGGCCGGGGGGCTTTTGGGGCGAGACTGGGGCAGTTTGGGGGTACTGGGGGGAGAATGGGGCAGTTTGGGGGGGGGTATTGGAGATAAATGGGGCAGTTTGGGGGGAGAGTGGGGCAGTTTGGGGCAAAGATGGGGCAGTTTGGCCATGGCGGGGTGGGGAATGGGGCAGGTTGGATGGTTTTGGGGTGAGAACAGGGCGGTTTGGGGCAAAGATGGGGCAGCCTGGGGGGTTTTGGGGTGAGAATGGGGCGGTTTGGGGGTATTGGTGGAAGATGGGGCAGCCTGGGGGGGGGTGGAGTGAGAATTGGGGCAACTTCGAGGGGAAAATGGGGCAGTTTGGGGCCCCCCTGACCCTCTCTGCCCCCCCAGGAGCTGGACGAGACAGCGACCATGCTGGCAGACTTCATCGACTGCCCCCCGGACGATGACAGGACCCCTGAAATGGCCCCGTGACCCACCAAAACGGCCCCCCAACCCCCCAAAACAACCCCGTGACTGACTCCCCAAAACGGCCCCTTTGCCCCCCCATACCCACAGCCCCCAACACAGCGAGACATGGAATAAATCCCCCCCCCCATCCCGCTCTGGCTCCGTGTGTGTCTGTGGAGAGGGGGGGGAGTGAGTCCCCCCCCCCCCGCCATGGGCCAAGCCCCCCCGACGCCCGGGACCCCCAAGAAGGGAGGGGGCAGCGCTGGAACTACAACTCCCAGCACTCCCTGGGAGCTGCGGGCGAGCAGGGCGCGCTGCGAGTGACGCAATCAAGCAGCGCCCATTGGCGGAGGCGCTGTGGCACTACAGCTCCCAGCGTCCCGCTGGGGCCTGGCGCGCTGGGAGTGACGCAATCAAACAGCGCCCATTGGCGGAGGCGCTGTGGCACTACGACTCCCAGCGTCCCGCGGGGCCTGGCGCGCTGCGAGTGACGCCATCAGCCGGTGCCGGTGCCCGCGGAGGGAGCCCGGTGCCGGTAGCCGCCATGAAGCCGCCGCTGCGGACCCGCTTGACCCCGGCGCGCTACGTGACGGGTCCCGGGGCGGCGGCGGCGGCGCCGGAGCCTCCGCGAGCCGCTTGGTCGGCGCGGGAGAAGCGGGCGCTGCTCGGAGCTCTGCGGGCTCAGGCCGCGCTCGGCGCCTCCGAGCTGGAGCCGCGGCGGCTGCGGGAGCGGCTGCCCCGGCGGAGCGAGGCCGAGGTTGGGGGGGGAGCGGGGGCTCCCGGACGCCTGGGCCCCCGTGGGGAGTGTGGGGGAAGGGAGGAGGGACCCGGACGCCTGGGCCCCCGTGGGGGGCTGCGGGGAGAGGGCGAACGGGGGCACCCGGATGCCTCAATCCCGTGAGGATGCCGGGTTGGGGGAAGGGGGGGGGAGCCCGGACGCCTGGGTCCACAGAGGGATTTGGGGAGGGGAATCGGGGGGCTCCCGGACACCTGGGTCCCCCGGCGGGGGGGGGGGGGGGGGACAGGGACTCTGGGATGTGGAGCCCCCCCCCACCCCTGCCCCCTGCGCCGTGGGGCGGGGGCTTTGCCTGATCCCCCCCACACACACACACACGCTCCGGACCCCACTTCGGGGCTGCCCACGGGGCCGCGATCGCCCCGCGCGTCCCGTCGGCCGCAAACGAAGTCGCGGAGCCGGGATCTGTCCCTGTCCCCAAATCGTGTCCCCTGGCCACGTCCCCATCCCCAAACCGTGTCCCCTGGTCACGTCCCCGTGTCCCCCAGCTGCATCCCCGTTCTATGGATCGTGTCCCTATACCCAAACCTGTCCCCCATCCCTATCCCCATTCCCCGGATCGTGTCCCTATCCCCAAACCGTGTCTCCTGGCCATGTCCCCATCCCCAAACTGTGTCCCCTGGCCACGTCCCCGTGTCCCCCAGCTGTGTCCCTGTTCCCCAGATCGCGTCCCCCATCCCTAAACCGCGTCCCCCATCCCTGTCCCCATTCGCCAGATTGCATCCCCCATCCCCAAACCGTGTCCCCCATCCCCGTCCCCATTCCCCGGATCGTGTCCCCTGTCCCTAAACCGTGTCCCCCATCCCCATTCCCCGGGCCACGTCCCCCGTCCCCTGGCCGCTTCCGAGCCCCTCTCGCTCCCGCAGATCCTCGCCTTCGTCTCGCACCTGAAGGGCCGGGTGGCGCGCGAGGCCGTGCGGACCGAGTACCGCCAGTGCCTGGAGGAGCAGCGCCGGCGGCGGGCCGAGATCCCGGCCCCCATCGAGGTGCGTCGCCGTGCTCCCGCGCGTCCCCGGGTGTCCCCGGGTGTTCCCGTCCCCCCGTCCCCCACGGCCGTGGCGTCACCGCTCTCTGCCCCCCAGGTGTGGACGGACCTCGCCGAGAAGCTCTCGGAGCAGCTGGAGGAGGCCACAGTGGCAGCGTTCTCGCAGGTAACCGGCTCCGGCTACAAGCGGTTTTATTCCACTCAGGAGCAGCGGCATCCCGAGCCTGGCGGGATGGGACAACGGCCACCGCCGGCGGGTTTATCCCGACGCTCGTTGTGACTTCCAGCTGCTTCCCGCTCTCCGCTCTCTTTGCAGGTGCTCACCATCGCGGCCGCGGAGCCGCTGAGCCTGCTGCGCTCGGTGCCCGCCGCGGCCCCCCGTGCCGGAGCCAGATCCGCCGGATCCCCGGGACGCTGCCTCCGCCACCGCCACTGAGTCCCGGGATTTCGCTGTCGACTTCGAGAAGGTCTACGAATACCTCTCGCTGCTGGCGCGGGGCGGGGAGGCCCCCCGCGCCCCCCCCCCGGCGGTGAGTCGGGGGGCCCCACGCGCAGCAGCGGCGATTTGGGGTCCCCCCCCCTTCCCTGGGGTGGTGGCAGTTGGGGGGCCCGGGGGGGGGCAATTCCGGCTGCTTCACCGGGTGCGAACGGGGCGGCGGAGCCGGAAGGAGGTTAAAAACCAGATGGAGATTGGGGGGGGGGGGGCGACATTCCCACAAGTGGGGGGGTCCCAGCTGCAAACTGGGACCAGTTTGGGGCTCCCCCAATCCGAAAGCACCGGGGATGCAGCTGGGGGGGGTGTTTCGCTGCTGGGGTGACATCAGAGGGCGACAGGGTGACGTCGGAGAAGGACAAGGTGATATTGGAAGGGGATGGAGATTGGGAAAAAGGGGGGGGGGGGGACACCGAGGGGGTCTTACATGCCCCCCCCCCCCAAAAACAGAGTCAGCCGTGCTGCTGGCCCTGCTGGCGTCGCTCCCGGCCGAACTGGCCTCCCTGGACTGCGCCGCCCTCCGCGGCCACCTCCGGAGCGCCTACGGAGACCTCGCGGCCCCCCGGCCGCCCCCCCGGAGACCCCCCCGGCTCCCCCCGGCCCGGCTGGAGCGGGATCGGCATCTGCCCCCTCAACCTCTTCCTCGTCCCGCTGCGCCTGCTGGCCCGCGCGGCGCCGTCCCGCTGACCCCCCCACCCCACCGCTTCCCGCTTCCGCTTCCGCCGCTCGGTGAATCCCCTCGTTCGCGGCGCTTCCCGGTTTCCCCGTGCCAAATCCCCCCCCCCCTTTTGCCGGGGAACCGCTTCCGGCCGGGAATAAAACACCACCGCTTGCTCCTTGGACTCGTTCCCGGCGGCGCAAGGGAAAAGCCGCTGCGGGGGGTGGCGGTGGTGGGGGGGGGGGGGGGCGGTGCGGTTGCGGTTATTTTTTTCCAGCGTCGCCGGTGCCGAAGTCCGCGGCGGGGACGGATAGACGGACGCACGGGATGGACGGGGGGACGGAGGGAGGTGCAGCGGGGGGGGCGGCGGCGGCAGCGCGTGGCCGTGGTGGGGGCCGGGGCGGCGGGGCTCTGCGCCGCCCGGCACCTGGCCGCCCGGCCCGGGGCCTTCGCGCCCCCCGTGGTCTTCGAGGCCGGCGCCCGCCTGGGGGGGCACCTGGCTCTACCGCGAGGGGCCCCCGCCGCCGCCCCCCCCCCGGCGCCCCCCCCCGGCGACCCCCCCCGGCGACCCCCCCCGCGCCGCCGTCTACTGGGGCCTGCGGTGAGTCCGGGCGGGGGGGGGGGGGTGTTTTTGCCCCGCTGTGGGGCTGGGGGCTGCCCCAGGGACCCTTCTTGCCCCAAAATGGGGCTGGGGCTGCCCCACGGACCCTTGTCACCCCATGGTGAGGTTGGGGCTGCCCCACGGACCCTTCTTGCCCCCCAGCAAGGCTGGGGCTGCCCCACGGACCCTTCTTGCCCCCACTATGGGGCTGGGGGCTGCCCCACGGACCATTGTCGCCCCATGGTGAGGTTGGGGCTGCCCCACGGACCCTTCTCGCCCCAAAATGGGGCTGGGGCTGCCCCACGGACCATTGTCGCCCCCCAGCAAAGCTGGGGCTGCCCCATGGACCCTTCTCGCCCCAAAATGGGGCTGGGGCTGCTCCACGGACCCTTCTCACCCCACTGTGGGTCTGGGGCTGCCCTGGGGGCCCCTCTCACCCCGCTATGGGGCTGGGGTTGCCCCCACGGACCCTTCTTGCCCCACTATGGGGCTGGGGTCATGTCTTACCTCGCTATGGGGCTGGGGTTGCCCCAGCGACCCTTCTTGCCCCGCTATGGGGCTCACCTTTCTATGGGTCTGGGATTACCACAAGGCCCCACCTCTTCTCACCATGGGTCTGGAGCCACCCCAAGGACCCACCTCACCTTTCTATGGGTCTGGAGCCACCCAAGGACCCACCTCACCTTTCTATGGGTCTGAGACCACCCCAAGGACCCACCCCAGCTTTCTATGGGTCTGAGACCACCCCAAGGACCCACCCCAGCTTTCTATGGGTCTGGGACCCCCTCAAGGACCCACCTCACCTTTCTATGGGTCTGGGACCCCCTCAAGGACCCACCTCACCTTTCTATGGGTCTGAGACCACCCCAAGGACCCACCCCAGCTTTCTATGGGTCTGAGACCACCCCAAGGACCCACCTCACCTTTCTATGGGCCTGAGACCACCCCAAGGACCCACCCCAGCTTTCTATGGGTCTGAGACCACCCCAAGGACCCACCCCAGCTTTCTATGGGTCTGGACCCCCCCCCCAAGGACCCACCTCACCTTGCTGTGGGGCTGGAGCTACCCCAAGGACCCACCTCCCCTTTCCGTGGGTCCGGACGCCCCCCAAGGACCCACCTCAGCCCGCCGTGGGGCCGGGGCCCCGTCTCACCCCGCTGCCCCGGCAGGACCAACCTGCCCAAGGAGGTGATGGCCTTCCCCGACTTCCCCTTCGAGGAGCACCTGCCCTCCTTCCTGCCCCACGGCGAGGTGCTGGCCTACCTGGAGCGCTACGCCGCCCGCTCCGGCGTCCTCCAGCACATCCGGGTGAGCCGCCCCACGGCGGGCCCGGCCCCACGGCGCGGCCCCCGCCCCACGGCGCGGCCCCCGTCCGGTCTCCGTGTCTCCTGGAGCCGGCCCCCTGCCCCACGGCGCGGCCCCCCTGCCCCACGGCGCGGCCCCCGTCCGCTCCCCGTGTCTCCTGGAGCCGGCCCTGCCCCACGGCGCGGCCCCCCTGCCCCACGGCGCGGCCCCTGTCCGGTCTCCGTGTCTCCTGGAGCCGGCCCTGCCCCACGGCGCGGCCCCCCTGCCCCACGGCACGGCCCCTGTCCGGTCTCCGTGTCTCCTGGAGCCGGCCCTGCCCCACGGCGCAGCCCCTGTCCGCTCCCCGTGTCTCCTGGAGCCGGCCCTGCCCCACGGCGCGGCCCCCCTGCCCCACGGCGCGGCCCCTGTCCGGTCCCTGTGTCTCCTGGAGCCGGCCCTGCCCCATGGCACGGCCCCCTGCCCCACAGTGCGGCCCCTCTGCCCCACAGCGTGGTCCCCATCCAGCCCCCAAGGGCCTGGGGCTCATCCCTGCCCCACGGCACAGGCCCCTGCCCCACGGCGCGGTCCCCATCCAGCCCCGAAGGGTCTGGGGCTCGTCCCTGCCCCACGGCCCTGCCTGGTCTCTGGGCCCGTCCCTGCCCCATGGCCCCAGCTGCCCCCTGTGTCCCCACGTCTGTCCCTGCCCCACAGCCCTGGCTGCCCCCCACAGCCCCGGCTGCCCCCCGCATCCCCATGTCCATCTCTGCCCCATGGTCCTGGCTGGTCCCTGTGTCCCTGGGGCTTGTCCCTGCCCCACGGCCCTGGTTGCCCCCCACATCCCTGGATCCGTCCCCGCCCCATGGCCCTGGCAGCCCCCCACATCCCTGTCCCTGCCCCACGTCCCCAGCTGCCCCCCGTGTCCCCATCCCCACCCCATGTCCCCAGGTCTGTCCCTGCCCCATGTCCCCGGGTCCGTCCCTGCCCCACGTCCCCAGCTGCCCCCCATGTCCCCATCCCCACCCCACGTCCCCAGCTGCCCCCCATGTCCCTGGGTCCGTCCCTGCCCCACGTCCCCAGCTGCCCCCCATGTCCCCGGGTCCATCCCTGCCCCACGTCCCCGGCTGCCCCCCATGTCCCCATCCCCACCCCACATCCCTGGCTCCCCCCATGTCCCTGGGTCCGTCCCTGCCCCACGTCCCCAGCTGCCCCCCACGTCCCCGGGTCCATCCCTGCCCCACGTCCCCGGCTACCCCCCATGTCCCCGGGTCCGTCCCTGCCCCACGTGCCCGGCTGCCCCCCAGTTCCAGCAGCTCGTGGAGGACGTGAGCCCGGCGGAGGGGCCGGGGGGCGGCTGGAGCGTCACCTCCCGCGAGCTGGGGGCCGGCGGCCGCCGCCGCACCGAGCACTTCGACGCCGTCATGGTGTGCACCGGGTAGGGGCCACCGCCGCCGCCGTGGGGACGGGGACGGGGACGGGGACGGGGACGGGGCCCCCACGGCTCCCCTGCTCTCTTGCAGCCACTACGCCACCCCCATGGTGCCCCACATCCCCGGGCTGGACACGTTCGCAGGTGACGGCGCCTCCGGTCCCCGCTGTCCCCATGTCCCCGCTGTCCCCATGTCCCTGTCCCCGTGTTCCCGTTGACCCTGACCTCATCCCCGCTGCGTCCCCCTGACCCTATTCCCATCCCCGTGTTCCCCTGATCCCATCCCCATGGTGCTGTCCCCGTCCCCGTGTCCCCAATGACCCCATCCCCTCGGTGTCCCCTTGTCCCCATTGACCCCAACCCCATCCCCTCGGTGTCCCCTCGTCCCCATGTCCCTTGACCCCATCCTCTTGGTGTCCCCCTGTCCCTGTCCCCATTGACCCTAACCCCATCCCCTCAGTGTCCCCATGTCCCCTGACCCCATCCCCATGTCCCCATTGACCCCGACCCCATCCGCTCGGTGTCCCCTTGTCCCCATGTCCCCATGTGCCTTGACCCCATCCCCTCGGTGTCCCCCTGTCCCCAACCCCATCCCCTTAGTGTCCTCTCATCCCCATCCCCATCCCCCCAGTGTCCCCATGTCTCCCTGTCCCCATCCCCTTGGTGTCCCCATGTCCCCATTGACCCTGACCCCCCAGTGTCCCCCCATCCCTGTCGCCTCGGTGTCCCCATGTCCCCCCAACCCCATGTCCCCCTGTCCCCATCCCCTTGGTGTCCCCCCATCCCCATGTCCCCATGTCCCCCCGACCCGATCCCCATGGTGTCCCCCTGTCCCCTCGGTGTCCCCATGTCCCCCCAACCCCATCCCCTCGGTGTCCCCCATCACTGTCCCCATGTCTCCCTGTCCTCATCCCCATGTCCCCTGTCCCCATGTCCCCTCGGTATCCCCCCCATCCCTGTCCCCATGTCCCCCTGTCCCCATGTCCCCTTGGTGTCCCCCTGTCCCCATCCCCTCGGTGTCCCCCATCCCTGTCCCCATGTCCCCCTGTCCCCATGTCCCCTTGGTGTCCCCCTGTCCGTCCCCCCCGTCCGTCTGACGCCGCCCCGCTGCAGGCCAGGTGCTGCACAGCCGCGAGTACCGCCGCCCCGAGCCCTTCGCCGGCCGCGCCGTGGTGCTGCTGGGCGCCGGCCCCTCCGGCGTGGACCTGGCGCTGGAGCTGGCGCCGGTGGCCCGCAGCGTCACCCTGAGCCGCCGCCGCCGCTCGACGCCGGTGCCGGGGCTGCCGGCCGCCGTGGCCCAGGCTCCGGAAGCGCGAGCCGTGCGTCCCGGCTCCGTGCTCTTCGCCGACGGCACCGCGGCGGCGGCCGAGACGCTGCTGCTCTGCACCGGCTACCGCTACTCCTTCCCCTTCCTGCGGCGCGGCGCCGTGGGGCTGCGGGCGGCCGAGGGGCTGGTGGCGCCGCTGTACCGGCACATGCTGCCGCCCCGCCACCCCACGCTGGCCTTCGTGGGGCTCTGCAGCCACGTCTGCCCCTTCCCCTTCTTCCACTGCCAGGTGCTCTTCTTCCTGGCGGCGCTGGCGGGCGCCTGCGTCCTGCCGCCGGCCGGGCGCATGCTGCGGGAGGCGGCCGAGGAGCTGCGGCGGCACCGGGCGGGCGCCGGGCGCCGGCGCCGCTTCCACCGCCTGGGCCCGGCGCAGTGGGGTTACTGCGGCGCCCTGGCGCGTCTGGGCGGCTTCGCCCCGCTGCCGCCCGTCCTCCGCGGCATCTACGAGGAGGCGCGGCGGAGCCGGGAGCGCGACGCCGCCGCTTACCGCCGCCGGCGCTACCGGGTGCTGGACGCCGAGCGCTGGGAGGTGCTGAGCGACGGCGACGGCGACGGGGATGGAGACGGGGACAGGGATGGAGATGGAGGCAGGGATGGGGACAAGGATGGAGACAGGAATGGAGACGGGGACAGGGATGGGGATGGGAATGGAGACAGGGATGGGAATGGAGACAGGGATGGGGATGGGGACAAGGATGGGGATGGAGACGGGGATGGGGACAAGGATGGGGACAGGGACAGGGATGGAAATGGAGATGGGGACGAGGACAAGGACAGAGATGGAGATGGGGACAGGGATGGAGATGGGGACAAGGACAAGGACGGAGATGGAGATGGGGACAGGGACAGGGATGCCGCCACCGCCGCTGCCGCCACCGCCGCAGAATAAAGCTCTGAGCCGGGTGCTGGGTTTGGAGCGTGATGGGGACCCTGGGGTGGGGCGGTGGGTGCGGGGTTGGGTTGGGGGGGGGGGGACGACGGGTCCCTCCTGTCCCCTGTCCCTTCTGTCCCTCATCCCTATCCCCTCCTGTCCCCCATCCTCCTCCCTTTCCTGTCCCCATCCCAGTCCCCTCCTCTCCTCCATCGCAGTCCTCTCTTATACCCATCCCTGTCCCCTCCTGTCCCCATCGTGGTCCCTTCCTCTTCCCCATCCCCATCCCTTCCTGTCCCCATCATGGTCCCTTCCTCTTCCCAATCCCCATCCCTTCCTGTCCCCATCGCAGTCCCTTTCTGTCCCCATCCCTGTCCCTTCCTGTCCCCATCCCCGTCCCTTCCTTTCCCCATCGCGGTCCCCTCCTTTACCCATCCCTGTCCCTTCCTGTCCCCCATCGTGGTCCCCTCCTGTCCTCCATCCCCGTCCCTTCCTGTCCCCATCATGGTCCCTTCCTCTTCCCCATCCCCATCCCTTCCTGTCCCCATCGCAGTCCCTTTCTGTCTCCATCCCTGTCCCTTCCTGTCCCCATCGTGGTCCCCTCCTGTCCCCCATCCCCATCCCTTCCTGTCCCCATCCCCATCCTTCCTGTCCCCATCACAGTCTCCTCCTGTCCCCACCCCTGTCCCTTCCTGTTTCCCATCCCCATCCTTGTCCCCTCCTGTCCCCATCCCTGTCCCTTCCTGTCCCCATCCCCGTCCCTTCCTTTCCCCATCGCGGTCCCCTCCTTTTCCCATCCCCGTCCCTTCCTGTCCCCCATCGTGGTCCCCTCCTGTCCCCCATCCCCGGCCCTTCCTGTCCCCACCCCGGCCCCATCCGCACCAGCCCGGCGCCGTTGCGACACATCCCCTTTTATTCGCCGCCACCTCGCAGCCGCCAGCGCCGGAAACCCCAGGCCCCTGGCGCCGAGGCCGTGCCACCACCGCCACCGTCACCGCCACCATCGCAGCGGTGGCCTCAGCTCCCCGGCGGGCTGGGAGTCGCGGGGAGCGACCGGGCGGCCCCGGGCCGCGGGAAAGACTCGGCGGCGAAGTAGTAAGCGATGGGGTCGAGGACGGCGTTGGCGCAGGCGAGGAGCAGGGTGCAGCGATAGGCTTCGTCCAGCGCCGGCCCCGGGGCTCCGCGCAGCTGGTAGCAGAGCAGGACGGCGTGGAAGGGCAAGAAGCAGCCGAGGAAGATGGCCACGTGGGTGACCACCATGCGCCGCACCTTGGCGCCGTCCACCAGCGCCATGCGGGCGGCCGCGCTGCGCCCCACGGCCCGCAGCAGCCCCCACGAGCAGCCCACCATGACGGCCAGCGGCAAGGCGAAAGCCGCCGCCATGGCCCCGGCCACCGCCGGCCGCGTCACGTAGCGGGGGCGGCCGTCGAAGCACCTCTCCTCGGCCGCCTCGCCGGCGCTTTGCCGCGGCACCACGTAAGCCGGCACGCAGCCCAGGGCGCTGAGCGCCCAGGCGGCCGCGCACACCCGCGCCGCCCGCCGCCGCAGCCGCGCCGCCCCGGCGTGCAGCGGCAGGCACACGGCCGCCCAGCGGTCGCCGCTCAGGCAGGTCAGCAGGAAGATGCTGCCGTACATGTTGACCAGCAGCAGCAAACCCAGCAGCTCGCAGGCCACCGGCGGCCACCTCGGCTTCCCCGCGTAGTGGGCCACCCGCGCCGGCAGCGAGGCCACCAGCAGCAGGTCGCAAGCGGCCAGGTTGCGCAGGTAGGTGGCCGTGGGCGACGGCGCCCGGCCCCGGCGCCCCAGCAGCGCCAAAGCCGCCCCGTTCAGCCCCAAACCCAGCACGAAGATGAGCCCGTAGAGGCTGGCGAAGGCCGCGTCCGCCCCCGACGTGCAGTTGCCGCAGGACGTCGGAGCTCCGGCGCCGCTCGGCTCCGGCGTCTCCATGGGGGTCGCGGTGGCCTGTGGGGTTGGTTTTTTTTTTTTTTTGGGGGGGGGGGGGGAGACGGGGACGTGATGGGGTTGGAGGGGCAGCCCCGGGGCGAGGGGGGCACCCGGCCTCCCCGGGGCTCCTGGCTGCGGGGTTGGGGTGTTTGGGGGGGTCTATTGGGCATTTGGGGGGCCCTAAGGGGTCCCTGGGGTATTTGGGGGTCCCGCAGGGGCTCCTGGCTAAGGGATTGGGGGGTGTCTTAGGCATTTGGGGGTCCCTGAAGGGTCCCTGGGGTATTTGGGGGTCCCACAGGGGCTCCTGGCTAAGGGATTGGGGGGTCTCTGAGGCATTTGGGGGTCCCTAAGGGGTCCCTGGGGTATTTGGGGGTCCCACAGGGGCTCCTGGCTAAGGGATTGGGGGGTCTCTGAGGCATTTGGGGGTCCCTAAGGGGTCCCTGGGGTATTTGGGGGTCCCACAGGAGCTCCTGGCTAAGGGATTGGGGGGTCTCTGAGGCATTTGGGGGTCCCTAAGGGGTCCCTGGGGTATTTGGGGGTCCCACAGGGGCTCCTGGCTAAGGGATTGGGGGGTCTCTGTGGCATTTGGGGGTCCCTGGGGTATTTGGGGGTCCCTGGGGGGTCCCACAGGGGCTCCTGGCTAAGGGATTGGGGGGTCTCTGAGGCATTAGGGGGTCCCTAAGGGGTCCCTGGGGTATTTGGGGGTCCCTGGGGGGTCCCACAGGGGCTCCTGGCTAAGGGATTGGGGGGTCTCTGAGGCATTTGGGGGTCTCAGCTGTGGGACTGGGGGGGGTCCCAGGGGCATTCAGGGCTCCCAGCTTTGGGATCAGGGTGTTTGGGGGGGGGGATCCTGGCAATCGCCCCCAGCCCCTCATCTGCCCCCCCCAGGCCCCACGGAGACCCCCCAGGACCAAAGCGCTTGGGGGGGGGCTCCGAGTCACCCCATTCCCGTAACCTCGTTGCCGTCACCCTGTTTCCTGCACTAACGAGGTGCAAATTCAGGCTGGGGGGGGGGGACACAAAACCGTCGCCCTGGGAGGGGGGGGCAGCAGTGGGTCCCGGGGGTCCGGACTCCAGCCCTGACCCCTTCCAGGAGGGACCCCCCACCCCGGGGACCCCCAGCCCCACAGACCCCCCCACCCCGGGGACCCCCCCCCCCCGGCTCGGGGTCTCACCATCCTCCCTCCCCGCGCCGGGTGCTGCCTGGTGGGGTCCGGAGCGGCTGCTCCCGGGGTGCGTTTGGGGCCGAGCCCCCGAGACGAGCCTGGGGGGCGCTGGGCTGAACTGGGAGGCACTGGGGAGGATTTAGGTTGGGCTGGGAGGGGGCTGCGAGGCTCTGGGTTGGTCTGGGGGGGCACCGGAAAGGGCCTGGGAGGGGAACTAGGGGGGGTTGGGAGGTACTGGGTCAAACTGGGAGGATTCCAGTTGAACTGGGAGGCACTGGGAGGTGGCTGCGAGGCTCTGGGTTGGTCTGGGGGGGCACCGGAAAGGGCCTGGGGGGGAACTAGGGGGGATTGGGAGGTACTGGGTCAAACTGGGAGGATTCCAGTTGAACTGGGAGGCACTGGGAGGGGGCTGCAAGGCTCTGGGTTGGTCTGGGGGGGCACCGGAAAGGGCCTGGGGGGGAACTAGGGGGGGACTGGGAGGCACTGGGTCGAACTGGGAGGATTCCGGTTGAACTGGGAGGCACCGTGTCAAACTGGGAGACGTTGGGAAAAGCACTGGGAGGGACGAGCTTGGACTGGGCGGGGCGGGGGGGGGCACTGGGAAGGGAGTAGCGCGGGCGGTGGGAGGCACTGGGAAGGACTGGGAGGGCTCGAGGCGCTGGGAGGGACGGGGCTGGACTGGGTGGGACTGGGAGGCGCTGGGAGGCTGCGCCCGGAGCGGTGTGTCCCCGTGTCCCCCCTGTCTGTCCCCCACTCACCTGGGGCCCCCCCAGGGGGGGCGCGAGGGGCCGAGCGGGGCCGGCTGCTGCCCCCGAAGCGCCCGGCGGCTCCGCGGCTTCCTGCCACCGAAGGAGAAGTGCCTGCGCGGCACATCCGGGCGCCGGGGACGGGGACGGCGGTGGCACAGGGGTGCCCGGGCGCGGGGGGAGGCCGCGGTGCGAGGACGGGGGGCGCTGGGGGGGTGGGGGCGGGGGACGGGGGGGGACATTCCTGCGGAGGGGGGACACGTGGGGACTGGGGTGGCCCTGGGGACGGGGATGTCATGGGGACGGGGCGTCTGGGGACGGGGACATGATGGAGATGTGGGGCCCGGGGACAGGGACACGATGGAGATGTGGGGCCTGGGGATGGGAATGTCATGGGGATGGGGATGTCATGGGGACGTGGGGTCTGGGGACGGGGACGTGATGAAGATGTGGGGCCTGGGGATGGGGACACGATGGAGATGTGGGGCCTGGGGACAGGGACACGATGGAGATGTGGGGCCTGGGGATGGGAATGTCATGGGGATGGGGATGTCATGGGGACGTGGGGTCTGGGGACGGGGACGTGATGAAGATGTGGGGCCTGGGGATGGGGACATCATGGAGATGTGAGGCCTGGGGATGGGGACACGATGGAGATGTAGGGTCTGGGGATGGGAACGTCATGGGGACGGGGATGCCGTGGGGTTGTGGGGCCTGGGGATGGGGACGTCATGGGGATGTGGGGTCTGGGGACATCCTGGAGACAGGGGTGGCCCTGGGGACAAGGGTGCCATGGGGACGTGGGTCCTGCGGACGGGGACATGATGGAGATACGGGGCCTGGGGATGGTGGTGGCCCTGGGGACAGGGGTGCCATGGAGATGTGGGGCCTGGGGACAGGGGTGGCCTGGGGATGACGGGGGGACGGCGGAGGGGGACAGGGCCGTGGCCACCTCCGCTGGGGGCAAGGGTCAGGGGTCAGCGTCCCCTCGTGTCGCCGTCCCTGTGGTTTGGGGAACCGCAGGGTGGGACGGGGCCACTGCAGGGGTGACATCGGGGGGGCCGGTGGGGGCCCAGGGTCAGGGGTCAGAGGTCGGGAGGGTCAGGGGTCACTAAGAGCCAGGGTCAGAGGGCACTAGACGGCACAGAAATGGCAGCAGGGAAAGGTCAGAGGTCAGGGGTCAGGTCAGGGGTCAGGCCGGGGGAGGGGGTCCCGCAGCCGGGGTTCGCCACACTCCCCCCCCCGGGAAAGGGGCCCAGGCGTCCGGGGCGGCACGTGACCAGCCCCCCCCCGCCGACAGCGCATGCGCGCCCGCTCCCTCCCCGCGCTCATCGACGGCGCATGCGCACCCGCCCCTCCCCCTACGTCCCCCGCCTCGCGCACGCGCAGAGGCGCTGAGTACGGCGGCCGCGCAGGGACACGCCGAGCCAAGATGGCGGCGGCGGCGGCCGGCGCCTCTTCCTCCGCGGCGGGGAGCAACGGGGCCGGCGGGATGGAGGTGGACGCGGCAGGTACCGCCCGCGGGGCCGCCCCGGGTTCCGGACCCGACACCGCCGCCGCCCCGGGGGCCGCGGGGCCGCCCCGGCGCGGGCTTCACCCCGTCCCGTCCCGTCCCCATCACCCCCCCCCCCTCCGCGGCCTGGCCCCGCCCTCATGCCTGTAGACACGCCCCCCGGGCGGGCGCGTGTGGCGAGGTCCCACCCCCGGGGTGTAAGCCCCGCCCTCTGCCCCTTGCCCCGCCCTCTGCGCCCTGGCCACGCCCTGGGCTCTCACCCCACCCCCGAGCTCTCCAGCCCTGCCCCCCAAACCTCTGGCCACGCCCCAATTCCCCTGCCCCCGCCCTTTTGGTCCTCAATGGCATCTTGGCCACGCCCCTAGTCCACACTCCTGGCTCTTTGCCCCGCCCCTAATCCTCATGGCCCCACCCCCAGACCTTGTGGCCACGCCCCCCTCCCCAATCCCCAGGGGCCTGGAGCCCACCCTGGCCTCACCCCCGCCCTAGGCCCCGCCCCCATCCCCTTGACCCCGCCCCCTTTCCCCTGGCCCCGCCCCTGACGTGGTGTCCCCGCAGCAGCCCCCTCGGTGATGGCCGCGGGGGTGACGGGCAGCGTCTCGGTGGCCCTGCACCCCCTCGTCATCCTCAACATCTCCGACCACTGGATCCGCATGCGCTCCCAGGAGGGGCGCCCCGGGCAAGGTAACCCCCCCCGCCCCCCCCCGCCGCTGCCCCCCGCGGGGTCCCCCTGCCCCACGAGACCCCCGGCTGCCCCCCGGCTCCCCCCGACTGCTCCCTGCGGCCCCCAACTGCCCCCTGTGGACCCCGGCCTGCCCCACAGCTCCCCCCGACTGCCCCCTGCGGCCCCTGACTGCCCCCCACAGCCCCCAGGCTGCCCCACAGCTTCCCCCAACTGCCCCCCGTGACCCCCGACTGCCCCCACAGCCCCCTGGACTGGTCCCAGTGTCCCCAGAGGGGTCCCAGTGTCCCCCACAGCCCCCTGGACTGGTCCCAGTGTCCCCAGAGGGGTCCCAGTGTCCCCCACAGCCCCCTGGACTGGTCCCAGTGTCCCCAGAGGGGTCCCAGTGTCCCCCACAGCTCTCTGGACTGGCCCCAGTGCCGCTCAGACTGGTCCTGGTGGCCCCGTACTGGTCCCAGTGCCTTGTAGGGGGGAGGTTCTGCACTGAGGCCGGCGGAGGTCTGGCTCAGAGCAGCGGGGGGGGGGGGGGGGGGACGGTCCCTGTGCCCCGGTGACGGTCCCCCGTGTCCCCCCCCCCGCCCCGCCGGTGCCCGCAGTGATCGGGGCCCTCATCGGGCGCCAGGAGGGCCGCAACATCGAGGTGATGAACTCCTTCGAGCTGCTCTCGCACGCCGTCGACGGCCACGTCCTCATCGACAAGGAGTACTACTACACCAAGGAGGAGCAGTGTGAGCCCCGGGGGGGGCGCGGGGGGGTCCCGGGGGGCCGCTGGGGGGTCCTTTACTGCCCTAGAGGGTCCTCAGCTGCCCCAGGGCGTCCTCAATTGCCCCAGGGCACCGTGGAGGGGTCTTTTACTGCTCTAGAGGGTCTTCAGCTGCTTCAGGGGGTCCTGGTGGGGTTGTGGGGTGTCCTGAGCTGCCCCGGAGCATCCTCAACTGCCCCAGGGGGCCATTGGGGGGTCCTCAGTTGCCCCAGAGGGTCCTCAGCTGCCCCAGGGGGTCCTCAACTGCCCCAGGGCACCGTGGAGGAGTCTTTTACTGCTCTAGAGGGTCTTCAGCTGCTTCAGGGGGTCCTGGTGGGGTTGTGGGGTGTCCTGAGCTGCCCCGGAGCATCCTCAACTGCCCCAGGGGGCCATTGGGGGGTCCTCAGTTGCCCCAGAGGGTCCTCAGCTGCCCCAGGGCACCGTGGAGGAGTCTTTTACTGCTCTAGAGGGTCTTCAGCTGCTCCAGGGGGTCCTAGTGGGGCTGTGGGGGGTCCTGAGCTGTCCCAGAGGGTCCTCAGCTGCCCCAGGGGGCCATTGGGGGGGGGTCCTTTACTGCCCTAGAGGGTCCTCAACTGCCCCAGGGAGCTATTGGGGGGGTCCTTTACTGCCCTAGAGGGTCCTCAGCTGCCCCAGGGGTCCTGGCGAGGGTGTGGGGGGGGTTTTGAGCTGCCCCGGTGGGTCCTGGGCTGCTGCTGGGGGTGCTGGAGGGCTGGGGGGGGTCCTGAGCTGCCCCAGGGGTCCTCAACCCCCCTTACAGGGTCCTCAATTGCCCCAGGGGGATTCTGGGCTGCCCGAGGGGTTATGGGGTGGGGTCACGGGCCCTGTCCCTGCCCCACTAAGCCCCCCCCGTCCCCCCCCCCCCTTTTCTGCCCAGTCAAGCAGGTCTTCAAGGAGCTGGAGTTCCTGGGCTGGTACACGACCGGGGGCCCCCCCGACCCCTCCGACATCCACGTCCACAAGCAGGCGAGCGCCGGGGGGGGGCAGCGGGGCGGCGGGGGGGGGCAGCGGGGCGGCGGGGGGGGGCAGCAGGGCCGTGGGGCAGATATCGAGGGCTGCGGGTGGGGAGCAGCGTGGCCAGCGGGGCAGAGGCGTCTCCGTGGGGCAGCTGCGGAGGGCTCTGTGGGGCAGATTTGGGGGGTGTGTGTGTTTAAGAGCCCCCCCCATACTAATTGCCCCCCCCGCTGCCCCCCCAGGTGTGCGAGATCATCGAGAGCCCCCTCTTCCTCAAGCTGAACCCCATGACGAAGCACACGGACGTGAGTTTTGGGGGGGGGGAGGGGGTGCGTGGGGGGGGCCTGGGTGGGGTTGGGGGGGGCAGAGGTGCCTCCTGGACCCCCCCCCAAAATGGGTCAGGCCCCCCCCCACAAACACGTCTCTCCCCTGACAGCTGCCCGTCAGCGTCTTCGAGTCCGTGATTGACATCATCAACGGGGAGGTAAATCAATGGGGGGGGGGGGTCAGAAATGGGGGGGGTCCAGGGGTGTTATCGGGGGGGGGGGGAGGGGGTCCAGGAGCTTGTTTTGGGGTTGTGGGGGGGCTGCTGGGGGTTTGAGGGGGGGCAGGGAGGTCGCTTGGAGCCCTGGGGGGGCTGTGAGGGGTCGGGGGGGGGGGCCCATAGATCCAGGGGGTTTGCTTGGGGCTCTGGGGGGGGTCTCGGGGGGGGAGAGACCCCCCCCAAAATGACCCCTGTTCCCCCCCCCCCCAGGCCACGATGCTCTTTGCGGAGCTGACCTACACCCTGGCCACGGAGGAGGCCGAGCGCATCGGCGTCGACCACGTGGCCCGAATGACGGCCACCGGCAGCGGGGGAGAACTCCACAGGTGGGACGCGGGGGGGGGGGGACGACACGGGGGACACGGGGGGGGCACAGGGGACGGGGACACAGGCCAGAGCTTGAGGCAGGGGCTACGAGATGGGAACGGGGCTCGTTTTTGGGGGGGGGGAAGCACAGGAACGTGGGGGACACTGGAGCTGGATGAGGGACACGAGGACAAGGCGAGCAGGCCCTGGCAGGGCTGGGGGGGGAACGGGACACAGGGGACACAGGGGACACGTGGCCCTGACATCCCCCCCCCCCCCCCAAAAAAAAACCAGTGGCCGAGCACCTCATCGCCCAGCACAGCGCCATCAAGATGCTGCACAGCCGGGTCAAACTCATCCTGGAGTACGTGCGGGCCTCCGAGGCCGGTGAGTTGGGGATGGGGGTGGCCCTGCTGCCCCCCCCCCCCCCAAAAAAACCCCAGGGAAGGGACAGGGCTGTCCCCAAGGGGGGGGGGGGGGAACAGGGACGGGGGCCGCGGCGGGCACTGACACCGTCCCCGCAGGCGAGGTGCCCTTCAACCACGAGATCCTGCGCGAGGCCTACGCCCTGTGCCACTGCCTGCCCGTCCTCAGCACCGACAAGTTCAAGACGGACTTCTACGATGTGAGTGACGGCGAGGGGACGCACGGACACCCCGCCCCCGTTTCGGGGTCCCCGTGTGGTTCTTGGGGGGGGGGGGGGGGGGAATCCCATCCCTAGGAAGCACCTGAGAGGATCCAACCTCCTGCAGAAGGTGGCTGAGGGGGTCACATCCCACCTACAGGCGCTCAGGATGTCCCTGTCCCCCTCTGGCTGGCTGTATTTGCGTGGGAGGGCACCACGGGGGTAGTTTTGGGGTGACAACAGCCCCCCCCAACCCCCCCTCCGTGTGTTATCCCCCCCCCCCCCACAGCAATGCAACGACGTGGGGCTCATGGCTTATCTGGGCACCATCACCAAGACCTGCAACACCATGAACCAGTTCGTCAACAAGTTCAACATCCTCTACGACCGCCAAGGCATCGGGCGCCGCATGCGGGGGCTCTTCTTCTAGCGGCGGGGGGGAGCCCGGAGCCCCCCCAGGACTGTGTCCCCCCCTGTCCCGGAGCTGGGGAGGGGGCTGCAGGGCGACAGCCCCCCCCCCCCCACGTGCCCCCTCTCTAATAAACGCGGCTCCGGGGCAGGAATTAACGGCTCGGTTGATGTCGCTTTGCCCATCCCACCCCGGTGGGAACGGAGGTAACGTGTCCCCGAGGGCGGTGACGGGCTGGTGGTGGCACCCGGCTCCGAAATCAGGCAGAAACGGGTTTTTATTAATAAGAAACACATAGCGAGACAAACTGTAACGAACGCACCAGGAGGGGAGGGGGCAGAGGTGGCGGCGATGGTTAAGTGCTGCGGGACGGAGCCGGCGTTCGTCCTGCCCCACGTGCGGGGGGACGTCGCCGCCTGTCCCCGCGTCACCCGAAGGCGACGTCCCCCGCGGCAGCCGAGGGTGCGGGGGCGTCACACGAAGGTGATGCGGGTGCGGGCCGGGTTCACCTGCAGCACGTTGAGCTCCTCGTACTCGTCGAGCGCCGCCTGCACCTGCGCCGGCGTGAAGCCCTTGGCCAGGCAGCGCTGCAGCGCCTCGGCGTAGCGCACCGCCCGCTGCCCGCCGCCCGCCAGCTCCCGCACCGCCGCGAAGATGGCGTCCGCCGGCCGCTGCACCCTGCGGACGGTGCCCCGGGGGGGTGGGGGGGGTCAGGGCTGCCGCTGCCACCTCCATGGCCACCCCACGGGCGTGGGGACACGCTCGGGGCTGCCCTAGGGCCTCCCCCAGACACCCCAGGGGATGTGGGGACCGTGCCAGGGCTGCTGCCACCTCCCTGGCCACCCCACGGCCCCCCCCGGGGACCATGTCAGGGCTGCTGCCACCTTCCCCGGCCACCCCAGGGGATGTGGGGATGGGTTTGGGGCTGCCCCAGGGCCTCCCCGCCACCCCAGGGGATGTGGGGACCGTGTCAGGGCTGCTGCCACCTCCCCTGCAGCCCCCAAGGGACATGGGGACAGTCTCAGAGCTGCTGCCACCTCCCTGGCCACCCCATGGATGTGGGGACGGGTTTAGGGCTGCCCCAGGGCCTCCCCGCCACCCCAGGGGATGTGGGGACGGTGTCAGGGTTGCTGCCACCTCCCTGGCCACCCCAGGGGACGTGGGGACCATGTCAGGGCTACTGCCATCTCCCCCAGCCACCCCATGGATGTGGGGACGGGTTTGGGGCTGCCGCAGGGCCTCCCTGGCCACCCCAGGGGACGTGGGGACCATGTCAGGGCTACTGCCATCTCCCCCAGCCACCTTATGGATGTGGGGATGGGTTTGGGGCTGCCCCAAGGCCTCCTGGCCACCCCAAGGGACACAGGGACCATGTCAGAGCTGCTGCCACCTCCCCAGCCACCCCACGGCCACCCAGGGGACACAGGGACAGCTTCAGGGCTGTCGCAGCGCTGCCACAACCTCCCTAGCCCCTCCATGGCCACCTAGGGGACAAGGGGACAGGGTGAGGGCTGCCCTCAGCGCTGCCACCACCTCCCTGGTCACTCAGGGGACATGGGGACAGGGTCAGGGCTGTCCCAGCACTGCCATCGCCACCCCAGTCACCTGGGGACACAGGGACATGGGGGGCTGGATTGCCCCAGTGCTGCCACCACCTCCCTGGAGGACATGGCGATGGGGGTCAAGGCTGCCCCAGGACTGCCACCACCTCCATGGCCACCTCACGGCCACCTGGGGGGGGGGGGGGTCACACACACACCCCCCCTTGGTGGCCCCCACTCACCGGCTGTGCTGTCCCTTGTCCCCCAGCAGCGAGTCCTTGGACATCTCCATGAGCCGTATGGCCTCGTTCACGTCCTCCTTCTCCACCACGTCCACCAGCCGCAGCCGGGCCTGCAAAATTGGGGTGGTTGGGGGGGGGTCAGCAGCAACCGGAGCCCCCAAAGCAGCCCCCCCCCCCCGCCACCCTGGGGCACCCCAAAAATCCCCCAGGATGCCCCAGAGCCTGCTGGGGCTCCCCAATGCACCCCTGAGGTGCCCCCAAAACCACTTGGGTCCCCCCCCCCCCCCCCCCATTCAACCTTCTGGGCCTGGGGAGCAATCGGGACCCCCCCCCCCCCCAAAAAAGCCCCCAGGGGCCTTCGGCCACCACCCTCACCCCAACTCGCACCCCACGGTGCCCCACGGCTGCTGGTCGTCGCCTGAGAAGGGCCAAGGGTGACCCGGGGGGGGGGGGGGGGAACCCGGAGCCACGAGCCGGCCCCGAACTTGCCGTGTCCCAGGATGGGACGGGGGACGCTGAGGGACGCCGGGAGCCGTCCCGGTGCCAGCCGTTCCCCCGGAAGGGACACTGGGAGCCATCCCTGTCCCTGGATGGATGCCAGGAGCCGTGCCAGCGCTGGGCACGTCCCTGGACGGGACAGGGGACGCCAAGGGATGCCAGGAACCGTGCTGGCGCCAGCTGCGTCCCCGGATGGGATGCCAGGAGCCGTCCCAGTGCCGGCCGTTCCTCCGGAAGGGATGCTGGGAGCCGTGCCAGCGCTGGCCACGTCCCCAGAAGGGACGCCGGGAGCTGTCCCCGTCCCTGGATGGATGCCGGGAGCTGTCCTGGTGCCAGCTGCGTCCCCGGACGGGACGGGGGACGCCGAGGGATGCCAGGAGCCGTGCTGGTGCTGGCCGCGTCCCTGGACGGGATGCCGGGAGCCGTCCCGGTGCCGGCCGTGCCCCGGGGGCTCTGGAGTGCTGCCTCGGCAGTAGACGCCGCACACACACTACCTGCACAAACAGCACTTTGGGGCCCCCGGGGCTCGTCGAGGGAGGTGGGGGGGGGACACGGACGCGGCCCGGTGGCCCGACGGCCGCTGCAGCTCCGTGGCACCACGGCCTCCCTCCCTGCTCCGCCTGGACTCATCCTGCCCGTTTCCACCTCGCTTCACCGCAGCCCGGTCTTGCCGGGCTTGTTGCCACCTCCGTCCCGCTCCGTAGGTCCGTCTGGCTCTCGCTCCGGGCCGCTCGCGCCTCGGTTCACCCCCCTCTCCGGGCGGCGGCGGCGGCTCACCAGGGCGGTGGCCAGGCGCAGGATGCCCAGCAAGGTGCGGGCGGAGGTGTAGGTGGTGTCCTTGTTGGCCCAGGCCTCCTTGCGCATCTCCACGTAGGCGGCCGTGA
>NC_090017.1:537959-598192 GCF_036417845.1 Apteryx mantelli
TGATCCTGGCATGCTTCCCGCCCCGTCCTGGCGTGTTTCCCCCCCCAATCCCGGCATGTTTCCCCCTCCCCGATCCCGGCGTTCCCCCCCCCCCCCGATCCCAGCACTCCCCCCAATCCCGGTGTGTTTTCCCCCCCCATCCCGGCATGTTCCCCCCCCCCCCGATCCGGCGCTCCCCCGATCCCAGCTCACGGGGGCAGTAGCAGCGGAGGACGCCCGGCTGGATGAGGGCGGCCGGCACGGAGACGCGGTCGAAGAGGCAGCTGTAGGCGCCGGCGCCGGCGCTCCAGGGCCCCGTGATCAGCACCTTGACGCCGCCCTGCGCGGGGGGGCGGGATCGGGAGTCAGAGCCCCCGGTCCCCGTCCCCATCCCAATCCCGATCCCCAACTCCATCCCGATCCCATCCCCGGTCCCCATCCCCATCCCGCTCCCATTCCTGATCCCCATCCCTGATCCCCATCCCATTCTCAATCCCCATCCCCAACCTCCACCACAATCCCCATCCTGATCCCATCCCTAATCCCCATCCCTGATCTTCATCCCATTCCTGATCCTCTTCTTGATCCTCATCCCAATCCCATCCCCAATCTCCATCCCTGATCCCTATCCTGATCCCCAATCCCCATCCTGATCCCCAATCCCCGATCCCATCCCCATTCCCCGATCCTCATCCCAATCCCATCCCCATCCCCAATATCCATCCCATCTCCGACCCTATCCCAATCTCCAACCCAATCCCATCCCTGATCCCCATCCCCAATCCCCATCCCATCCCTGAGCCCATCCCAATTCCCATTTCCAATCCGCATCCCATCCCCATCCCTGATCCTCATCCCGATCCCATCCCCAATCCCCCTCCCGGCCCCACGCTCACCTCCGGGTAGGACCACTCCGGGGAGAAGTCGGTGATGGAGACCAAAGCGTCGGCGTCTCCGGCGTCTCCGGCGGCCTCGCCAGGGCTCCGGGACGGCGCCGGCGCCGGCAGCAGCGGAGGGCCGCCGGGGGTCCGGGGGGCCGCTCCGGCCGCGGGGCTGGGAGCCCCCGGGCGCTCGTAGCCGCCCTCGTCCGTCAGCAGCTCCGAGATGAGGCTGTCGAAGGAGAGGCCGAAGGGCAGCTCGGCGGCTCCGGCGCCGCCGGCCGCCTGGATGAGGGAATACAGCTCCTCGGGCAGGTCGGGCTGCCCCCGGGGCGCCGCCGGCTCCGCCGCCCCCCGGCTCCCGCCGCCGCCGTCTCCATGGGCGTCTCCTCCTTGTCTTTGGCCCGGCCCGGCTCGCCGGCCTCCGGCAGCGGGAAGCGGCCCGGAGGGGGCAGAGTAAAGGGGATACGGCGGCGGCGGGCGGCGGCGGGTGAGGCGGCGCCGGAGCCTTCGGCCTCGCAGCCGTAGGTCTGGCCCTGCTCGGGGCTGTTGAGGAAGCAGTCGGGATCGAAGGCGGAAGCGGCCGGACCCGGCTCCAAGCCCGCTTCCAAGCCGGGCGACAGCACCAGGGCCAGGCCCACGGCGCCGGGAGCCGCGGGGGCCATTTCGGGTCCCCCCCCCGCCGCCGCCGCCACCGCCGCCGCCGCCGTCCCCCGCCACCAGGTGCTGGCTCGGCGTCAAGCCCAGCGGCTTTTTCCGGCGGTGCCGGTGCCGGCGGCGGTGCCGGCGCGGCGCCGGAGCCCCCCAGGCTGGCCATGACCAGCACGGGCAGCCCCGAGGCGAAGGTGACGGCGGCGGGGACGTCGGTGGGCAGCGCCAGCCCCGGCGAGGGCTGCGTGGTGTCGGGCGACGAGGGCGCTCTGGGCGGCTCCGGTTTGGCGGCGGCGGCGGCGGCGGGCTTCGGCCTCGCGGGCGCCCGGCTCCATTTTGGGCGAGATGATGCGGTGTTTGGTGCTGCTGCACTTGTGCCCGGGGGCGCCTGCGGGGAGGAGGAGGGAGGGGGGGGTCAGCGCGGCGTCGGCGTGCCGCGTGTCCCGCGTGTCCCGCGCATCCCGCGCATCCCGTGCCGGCGCTCACCGAGGCCGTCGGAGCAGAGGCAGGCGTGGGTGCGCGGCGCCGGCCGGGCCTGGTGGCTCTCCAGCACGTGCTGCACCACCTGCTCCAGGGAGAAGCCGCCGGCGCCGCTGCCGTTGCCGCAGCTCCACTTGATGCCGTGGACTGCGGCGGGAGCGGAGGAGGAGGAGGAGGAGGAGGAAGGTCAGCGCGGCCCCCCTGCTGCCCCCCCCGCGCCCCGGCCGCCCCCCCGGCTCTTACACATGGGCCGGAGCTGGCTCACCAGCTCCTCCTTGGACCACTTGAGCCATTCCTTGCGGTCGGCGGCGCCGGAGCAGAGCACGGGGCCGCACGCTTTGCCGCACTCCTCCATGGCCGGCACGTTCAGGTAGTGCACCAGCACGATGTCGGGGTTCTGCGGGGGGGGCACGGGGGCCTGGGTCCCTCCCGGGGGGTATAAGGACCCCTGGGTCCCTCCCGGGGGGCTTTGGGGGGGTACAAGGACGCCTGGGTCCATCCTGGGGGGGTTTTGGGGGGGTATAAGGACCCCTGGGCTCCTCCCGGGGGGTTTTGGGGGGGTACAAGGACCCCTGGGTCCCTCCCCGGGGGGCTTTGGGGGGGTGTCAGGACCCCTGGGTCCCTCCTGGGGGGGTCTTGGGGGGGTATAAGGACCCCTGGGTCCTCCCGGGGGGATTTGGGGGGGTATAAGGACCCCTGGGTCCATCCTGGGGGGGCTTTGGGGGGGTATAAGGACCCCTGGGTTCATTCTGGGGACACCAAAAGGGTGGCAGGACACCTAGGTCCCTCCCGGGGGGGTGTCAGGACCCCTGTGACCCTCTTGGGGGGGGGCTGGGGGGGGGTATAAGGACCCCTGGGTCCCCCCCGGGGGTGCTGGGGGGGTATAAGGACCCCTGCGGCTGGACCCTCGTGGGGGGCATCAGGACCCCTGGGTCCCTCATGGGGGGGGTATAAGGACACCCGGGTCCCCCCCGGGGGTGCTGGGGGGGGGGGAGATTAGGACCCGCAGACCCCAGGTGCCGAGAAGCCCCCCCCGCCCCCCCCCCCCCGTCCCCCCCCCGCCGTCGGTACCTGGAGCAGCCAGTAGCAGCGGGCGGTGGAAGGTGGGGACGATGGAGGAGTGCACGTAGCAGCCGTAGAGGCACTGCGGGGGGCACGGCGGGGCGGTGGGGGGTGGGCGCGGGGGGGCGCGGGGGCCCCCCCCCAAAGCCCCCCCCCCCAGCCGGCGGCGCCTACCTCCACGCCCTGCACCTTGAGCTTCATGTGGTCCTCACGCGTGGTCTTGCCGTCCTTGCGCTTCTTCCAGCAGTAGCCGTCCTTGCGGTACTTCACCTTCTTGCGGTTGTAGAGGATGATGGAGCCGTTGTGGGGCCTGCCGGGGACAGGGGGGGACGGGGGGGGACACGGGGGGGACGTCAGCGCGGGGCGGCGTCCCCTGCGGCCACCGCGGCCCCCCCTGCCCGCCGGCGCGCGGCCCCCCACCTGGTCTTGGGCGCGCAGGACAGCCACTCGTCGTGCTTCTCGAAGGTGATGAGGTAGGAGGCGATTTCCTGATGAAGGGCGGCCGGCGGTGAGGGCGGTGAGGTGTCCCCAAGGCCCCCCTGTCCCCATCCCCATGTCCCCAAGACTCTGATGTCCCCCAACGCCCTGTCCCTCATGCCCTCCTGTCCCCCGAGGCCCCCATCTCCCCCATCACCGTGTCCCCAATGTCCTGATGTCCCCCGTCACCGTGTCCCCAAGGCCCCCGTGTCCCCCATCACCCTGTGCTCAAGGCCCTGATGTCCCTCAAGGCCCCATCCCCAATGACCTGATGTCCCTGTCACCATGTCCCCAAGGTCCCAGTGTCTCTCAAGGCCCCATCCCTGATGCCCTGCTGTCCCCCAAGGCTCTGATGTCCCCCATCACCCTGTCCCCAAGACCCCCATGTCCCCCATCAGCATGTCCCCAAGCCCTGATGTCCCTCATCGCTATGTCCCCAAGGCCCTGCTGTCCCCCGTCACCGTGTCCCCGAGGCCCCGCTGTCCCCCAAAGCCCCGTCCCTGATGCCCCGCTGTCCCCTGTCCTCGATGTCCCCACGTCCCCACCTCGTTGGTGTTCCAGCGCAGGCGCTCCTTGGGCAGCACGGGGCATTTGGGCAGACACTCCACCAGCTTCCGGGGCAGGAAAACCTTCAGGTGGTTCCTCTCTGCAGGGCGGGAGGGGGGGGAGGTTGGGGGGGGGGGCCCGGACGCCTGGGCCCCCCCCCCCGCCCCCCCACGGCAGCGGTGGCGGCGGTGGCGCTTACCGGAGAGCTCCGCGGTGTCCTTGCTGCTCATGGTGGGGCTCCGCCTCGGGGCGCCCTCAGAGCGCGCGGCCGGGGCGGCTCCGCTCGCGGGGCGCACGGGAAGGGCTCGCACCTGGGGGGGGGGGGGGCGGCGTCACCCCCCCCGTCACCCCCCCCCGACGGCGGTGTCACCCCCCGGCACCCCCCGAGGGCAGTGTCACCCTCCTGTCACCCCCCCGAGGGCAGCGTCACCCCATCACCCCCCCGTCACCCCCCACCAAGGGCAGCGTCACCCCCCTGTCACCCCCCCGACGGCAGTGTCACCCCCCCCGTCACCCCCCCCAACAGCAGTGTCACCCCATGTTTCCCCCCCCAGGGCAGTGTCACCCCTCCTGCCCCCCTCCGACAGCAGCGTCGCCCCCGTGTCGTCCCCCCCCCGATGGCAGCGTCGCCCCCCTGTCCCCCCCCCGACGGCAGCGTGTGGGGTGACAGTGTCACCTCCCGTGTCCCCAGCACGTCCCGTCCCCCCCCCCGGCACAGGAGGGACGTGGCCCGACACGGGGGGGGTGGCATTGGGGCAGGGGGCGTCAGTGGGGATGGGGGGGGGCATGGGGACACTGGGGGGGATGTGGGGGGACAAAGGGACGCCGGGGGGGATGTGGGGGGGGGGGGACGTGGGGACACAGGGGGGGCGGCTCGGGGACGGGGCGGCCAGAAGGTCCTTCGGGGCAGTGGGCGGATGGGCTGGATGCCGTGGGGCCGGCGTGTGGGGCCAGGGGTGTGACAGGATGGGGGGGGGGGCTGCCGGGTCCCTGCCCCACGGCGCCCCACATCCCCTTCCCGTGGCTCCCCATGTCCCTGCCCCATGTCCCAACGGTCCCTGCCCTTTGGATCCCCCCACTGCCTCCCCTTGGCTCCCCACATCCCCACCCCACATCCCCACATCCCCGCCCCATGGCTCCCCACATTCCCACCCTATAGCACCCCACATCCCTGCCCCATGGCACCCCACATCCCCACCTCCCCGCCCCATGGCTCCCCACATCCCCACCCTATAGCACCCCACATCCCTGCCCTATGGCACCCCACATTCCCGCCCTATGGCACCCCACATCCCTGCCCCACATCCCCACATCCCCACCCCATGGCTCCCCACATTCCCACCCTATAGCACCCCACATCCCCGCCCTATGGCACCCCACATCCCCGTCCCATGGCTCCCCACATCCTCGCCCCATGGCTCCCCACATTCCCACCCTATAGCACCCCACATCCCCGCCCTATGGCACCCCACATCCCCGCCCCATGGCTCCCCACATCCCCACCCCATGGCTCCCCACATTCCCACCCTATAGCACCCCACATCCCTGCCCCACATCCCCACATCCCCGCCCCATGGCACCCCACATCCCTGACCTATAGCACCCCACATCCCCGCCCCACATCCCCACATCCCTGCCCTATGGCTCCCCACATCCCCACATCCCCGCCCCATGGCTCCCCACATCCCCACCCCATGGCTCCCCACATCCCCACCCTATAGCACCCCACATCCCCGCCCCATGGCTCCCCACATCCTCGCCCCATGGCTCCCCACATTCCCACCCTATAGCACCCCACATCCCCGCCCTATGGCACCCCACATCCCCACCCCATGGCTCCCCACATTCCCACCCTATAGCACCCCACATCCCTGCCCCACATCCCCAGATCCCCACCCCATGGCACCCCACATCCCTGACCTATAGCACCCCACATCCCCGCCCCATGGCTCCCCACATCCCTGCCCTATGGCTCCCCACATCCCTGCCCCACATCCCCAGATCCCCGCCCCATGGCACCCCACATCCCTGACCTATGGCACCCCACATCCCCGCCCCACATCCCCACATCCCTGCCCTATGGCTCCCCACATTCCCGCCCCACGGTTCCCCCCGCGGCCGCGCCGCGCCGCCCCCCCGTGCCCAGGCCCGGGCCCGGCCCACGTCCCTGTCCCCGCCCCGCGGCCCCGCCCCACCTGCCGGCACTGGGGGGCCGCCGGGGCCGCCGCCGCCTCCGTCCCCGCCGCCACCGCCGCCACCGCCGCCGCCGCCGGCCGCCATGTTCCCGCTCCGCCGGGGGCCGCGCGGTGACAGCGCCGCCGGCGCGTGACCTCAGCGCGCACGGCGGGGCGGGGCCGCGCGAGACGGGGGCGGGGCCTCCGCGGGGGAGGGCGGGGACGGGCGGGGAGGGCGGGGACTGGCGGGGTGGGCGGGGACTGGCGGGGTGGGCGGGGCTCCCCGCCCTGTGGCTCCTCCCCCCCCACCTTCCACACACACGCGCCTTGTCGTGCTCGGCGCGAAGCGGCTGTTTTGAGGTGAAAAGTGCGGATTTGGGGTGTTGTTGGGGGGGGGCAGGGAGAGCCAGCCCGTGGGAGGGGGGGGACAGGCAGAGGTGGTCAGGGGGCCCCGGGCGAGGTGGCTGCGGCCCCTCGTGTGAGCCGGGACCTCGTGTAAGCCAGGCCCTCGTGCGAGGTGGCCACAGCCCCTCGTGCAACCGGGCCCTCGTGCGAGCCGGGTCCTCGTGCGAGCCGGGACCTTGTGCAAGCCGGCCAAGCAGCTGGTTTCCGCGCGGAGCAAACCGCAGAGACACGGTGGGGGGCGTCACCAGAGTTTAATAATAGGAAAAGCAGGAACATTTATCACTGGGGGGGGGCACTGTGCGGCACGGAGCCCCACGGAGCCCCATGACGTCGCACGGAGCCGCGCGGCGTCGCGCAGACGGAGCCAAAACCCCCCCCGAAAAGGGGGAACCCCCCTCAGCGGGAGCGTCGGGAAACACGGCGGTGGGGGGGGCTGAGGCCGCTCACTCCTCGTGTCGCCCCAGGGCCCAGGGCAGCCCCGGTGGCCGGCAGCTCCCAGGGAGCCGGGCCGGCGCGCGGGAGGCGGCAGCCGAGAGCGGGAATTCCCAGTGCCACGGCGGCGCCGCGGCGGCCTGCGGGGGGGGGGAGGGGGGGCAGCGGTTAGGCGCTTTCGCCACCCCGAATCCCCCCGCTTTCACCCCATTTCCCGGCCCGACAGAGCTCACCTCCGCGCCAGCCGCCGCTCCGGAGGGCTCCGGGCGCCAGATCCAGGCCGCGGCCTCCGCGCTCGGCGTCTCCTCCGCGGGGACGGCGGCGGCGTATCCGCCCCACAGCTGCCTCTTCAGCCTGTCCGTGGGAAGAACCCGCACGGGATTGCGCGCGCGCCCGGCCCGGATCCGGCCCCCCCATGGGGAAAAAGAGGGAATCGCCCCCTCTCCCGGCGTCTTACTCGTCGATGCTGCTCTGCCGCCTCTTCAGCTCCTCCAGGTGGGAGCCAACAGGCGTCTCCGGGCGCTCGCTGGGCGGCCGGCGCCGCTTCCGCCCGCACAGCTCCCGTGGCGAGGGCAGCTCCGGCCAGCCAGCCGCCTGCGGAGCAGAGAGGCCCGGAGCGGCTCCGGGCAGGAGCCAAGCGCGCCCCGGGGCCAACCCTGCCATCGCGCCTACGACCTCGGATTGAGACGCATCCCGGCTTTTCCCGGCTGGCCTCGCAAAGGCAAATCCGCACCTTTGACTGGAATTCCGAATTCTTCGCGGGGCCTAAAAGATGGCGGCAACAACGTCCCACCTGTGCAAGGCCCCGGCAGGAAAGCCGCTAATTAGCGAAGGGGGTTAATTAAAACCAGGCCCTTTCGGGCGAAGGGATGTTCCCACCGGCTGACTGGATGCCGATCCCGCTTGGAGCGCTCGCCTTGGTGCACTCCGCTCGGGGCCAGGACCGGTTTCCGCAGCCCTGCTCCGCGCCAGCCCCCTCCGCCTCGCCCACGCGCCTGCATCCCCATTCCCATTTTTCCGTTGGATACCGGCCGCGCAAACGAGAGGGAAACCTGCTGGAGCGCATCGGCGTGCAGCAGGAATGGGGGAATCTCGTGGCATCCGTCCATCCGGCAGGGGCTGGAAAGGCAAACGGACATTTTTAGCGCTGCGGTGGGGGTTGCTCCGTGCTTCCCTAATAACATGGGGGTCCTTAATGATTCCAGGAGGGATGCGTTAATTAGCCACAGGGAAAAATAACGCCGGGGCCGGGAGAGCGGCTGCACGGAGTGGTTGCTCCGGTGCCGTGGGAGCGTCCCGGCTTCGCGGCCGGAGAAGCTGCCGCCTTGCAGGCCCGTCCCGCTAATTGCACCGCAAACGAGCGGCACCCGTGCGGGGGAGCGCGTCCCCCCCCCCAATGCCCCAGCGCTCCCGCCGCTTCCCTCCAGCGCTTCCATGCCTTTCCGGGAGCACGGAGGCCACGGCTGGGCAGAGGCCGGCAGAGGAACGCCTGGCATCGCGCGCTCCTGTCCCGGCCAGCCCGGCCCAGCATTAACCTGCCTTTTTTATTGATTTTTTTATTATCGTTAATTTTCCCCCCCGGAAAGCGCGATATCGGCGGCTTCGCGGGCGGGATTTGCTCCTCACGGCAGCCTACCTTGCTCCCGCGGGACGCCGGGGCCGCGTGGCGCTCGGCAGCTCGGCGGCGGCCTCGCGTCTGCTCACCGTCTCGGACTGCCTGCGAGGGGCAGAGGAGCCTGTGGCAAAAGCCGGGAAGGGGGGGGGATGTTCCCGACAAACCTCGCGGAAAACCCCCCAAATTTGCGTCAGGGGCTGAACTCAGACCCCGTCTGGGCAGACTGACGGGCCACGCGTTGTGCACGTGCTGCGAGAGCCACCGCGGATCGGAGCCCGCGGGGGCCGGGAGGGGAACGGAGGCTGCCGGCGGCTGGAAGCGCCTCCGCCGCGGCCGTCCCCGGACAAGCCCCTGTTCCTGCCTCAGCAGCCACGGCCCCTTTTCCATAAAAGCCGGGATGGTTTTGACGGACGCGAGCCGGCAGGGAGGGAGCGGGAACGCCAGGTGCCGGGCTGCCCTCTCCGGTTAAAGCAAGCCCCTTCCTCGGAGGAAAGTCGCTCCGGGCCGCTCCGGCCTTCCCGGCAGAGGGTTTGTCCCTGCTGGCCTCCGCAGGAGCGCTGACTCCGACCCATGTCAGAAAAGAAAGGAAAACCCTTGGGAAAAGGGGCTTTTGGAAGCCGCCGTTCCCCCGCCGTCGGCCCCTCTTTGCCGAGCACCCAGGGCGGCGTTATCGCAGCAAGGGGGAATAACTGGGCTGACGATAACCATCGTGATTAACTTCCCGGATTCCTTCCATTCCTTCCGCAGGGCTCCGGGCAGGTTTTTTGTGTCGGAAAGGTAGGGTTAGGGCAATCTGTGAGTTGACACAGGCGTGTGTGCGTGACTCACGGCGGTTTCGGTTATCACCGGAGGCAGCGGTTGGTGCTCGGTGCGCTGGCACGAGCCAAAGCAAACCTGCAGCTTTTAAGCACCAAAATTTAGAGGCGAGTTCTGCACCTCGGTTTCCATATGTGCAAAACGGGGGGGAAAAGGGTTTTCCTCACACTGGTGTTTCCAGCGAACTGGCAACAACAGCAAACTGGGCTGAAAGAAAAAACGGGCTTAAAAACATGGTAACGGAGACAAAAATATTGCCCCGGGCTGGTATTGCTAAACGCTGAGATGGTCCGGACGTCACAAAGCAGCCGGATTCACATGAGAAATTAAAAACAGACTTTTACCAAGCAGGTTGATTAAAAATGGAATAAACAAGCAAGAACGCGCCCCTTTCCCGTCTGCCCCGTCGCCGTGACGGAAAATGTTTTAACTCAGCAAAAGTTGTTGGACTCAAAAACAGCAGCAACCGGGTGAATTTTTTCTGGCCGCCGTTATGCATGAGCTCAGATGGAATTATGTTTTTCTTCTTTCTTTTGGGGCCTTCAAACCTGTGTTTTCTTAATACAGATTGGGAATCGTTATGCTTGTCCCAAATTGAAGAAGAAATGCGAAAAAGAGACTTCAAGGATACGGAAATCGTCGTGCCGCTCCTCGGCGCCAAGATACGGGGCTGTAAAGCTATTTCTGCGTTTCCTTTAGGGCCGGTGTTGCTTAACGGAGCCATTACATTTAATGGCGCTTAATCATTAAACGAGGAGGCTCCTTCCCCCCTCATTTGCGGCAGCGATGTGGAGTTTGGCCTTTCCCCCCGGATTTTTTTTTTCTTTCCCATTTATCTCCCTCTCTCGTGGTGCAGAAATTGCTGGGTTTGGCCGGGGCGGAGGGGAATTAAGAGGCGCCTGGCGCCGGCGCAGCACTATTTCCATTTCCACCAGCCGGGCCGGCTTCGACTCATCCGTGCCACCTGCTGGAAACGCTTTTTAGGGACCAAACGCGCAAAATTTCCTTCCTTACCGCTTCGCCTCCCTCTGCCCGCTTGTCCCTGGAAAAATAACCCCCACGAAACCCATGTTTATCTCCCGACTTATCACCGTACCTCGCGGAGGGGCCAAAGGTGGCGTGGGGCCGACGCTCCATGTTGCGGTGCCGCCGGGGGAACAGAGGGGAAAGGGAGGGAAACGTGAGGGAAAAGGTTGGTGGGAAAACGGAGGGAATGTGTGGGAGGGAAAGGGAGAGAAAACAGAGGGGAAGGAGGGAAAAGTTGCAGAGAAACGGAGGGAGAATGGAGGGAAAAGTGAGGGGAAAGTGTGAGGGAGAATTGGAGGGAAATGTGTGGGGGGAAAATGGAGGGAAAAGTGACAGGAAAATGGAGGGAAACTTGTGACAGGAAATGGAGAGAAAAGTGTGAGGGAAAATTGGAGGGAAAATGGAGGGAAATGTGTGGTGGAAATGGAGGGAAATGGAGGGAAAAGTGTGACAGGAAAGTGGAGGGAAACTTGTGACAGGAAAGTGGAGGGAAACCTGTGACAGGAAAATGGAGGGAAACTTGTGACAGGAAAGTGGAGGGAAACCTGTGACAGGAAAGTGGAGGGAAACTTGTGACAGGAAAGTGGAGGGAAACCTGTGACAGAAAAGTGGAGGGAAACTTGTGACAGGAAATGGAGGGAAAAGTGTGACAAGAAAATGGAGGGAAAAGTGTGACAGGAAATGGAGAGAAAAGTGTGACGGGAAAATGGAGGGAAACCTGTGACAGGAAAATGGAGGGAAGGTATGAGGGAAAGGAGGGAAAATGAAGGGGAAATGGAAGAAAGTGTGAAGGGAAATTGGAGAGAAAGAAAGGAAAAGTGTGGTGAGAAAATGTAGGGACAGTGGAGGGAAACGTGTGGCAGGGGAATGGAGAGGAAGGAGAGAAAAGTGTGGTGGGAAAAAGGAGGGAAGGTGGGAGGGAAAGGAGGGAAAATGGAGGGAAACGTGTGACAGAAAAACAGGGAAAGAAGGGAAAAGTGGCAGGAAATTGGAAGAAAAGTGAGGGAAAATGGAGGGAAAAGTGTGAGAGGAAAATGGAGGGAAGGTATGAGGGAAAGGAGGAAAAATAGAGGGAAGAATGTGAGGGAAAGGAGGGGAAATGGAGGGGATGGAGGGAAAGTGTTACAGGAAAATGGAGGGAAATGTGTGTGAGGTAAAGGAGGGAAAATGAAGGGGAAGGAGGGAAAATGTTGCAGAGAAACAGAGGGAGAATGAGGGAAAAAGTGTGTCAGGAAAATGGAGGGAAAGTGTGAGGGAAAAGTGAGGAAAAAGTGAGGGAAACATGTCAGGAAAACAGAGGGAATGTATGAGGGAAAATGGAGGGGAAATGGAGGGAAGAGTGTGAGGGAAAAGGGAGTGGAAAGTGTGACAGGAAAAAGGAGGGAAGATGTGAGGGAAAGGAGGGAAAATGGAGGGAAGCGTGTGGCAGGAAAAGAGAGGGAAAGAAGGGACCAGTGTGGTGGGAAAATGGAGAGAAAATGGAGGGAAAAGCGTTACAGGAAAATGAAAGGAAAGTGTAAGGGAAAAGAGGGGAAATGGAGGGAAAAGTGTGGCAGGGAAATGGGGGGGGACGGCGGAGGGGACGGAGGGCGACGGGGGGAACCGCAGGGTCGATTCATCTGCGTGAAGGGTGGGAAAGCCGGAACATCCGTGGCATCAAACGTCCGGGTGCGACGGCGGGAGAAGGGTCGGGAACGCGGGGGGAAAGACAGCGAGGAACAGCGACCGACCCTCCGGGGCCGGCTCAAAAGCGCGCTGTGATTTTTAAGCACTTTACAGGCAAACTTCTCCCCGCGCCGTGTGTTTCCTGCCCCGTCGCTGCCCGGAGGAAACGGGGCGGATTTCCTCGGACACCATTGGGGAGCCCTCCGCTCGGGGGCTCCTTCCCGTCGGAAGGGACCCGGAGCCGGCCCCCTGGCATGTGCCGGTGGTCTCGCTGGCGTCACTGCTCGTATCCTGCTCGAAAACCTCGTTTGATTTCTGACTTTTGTCCGAAAACCGCCTGAAGTCCAGCAGGAGCGGGGCCCGGCTCTGGGATGGATCCGTGCATCACTGCCGGAGCGGCCGTGCCGTACGCTAGATGGCAGTCCTTCTCCGGCAGCCCCGGGCGCCTCCGCCACACTTTTGCTGAGCTTTAGTCCATTTTTCGACCTGCTACCAGAAAAGGAGCATTTTCTGCTGAAGGAAAAAATCCCAAAACAGCACATTAAGGGAAGCGGCTCTTCCCATGGAGCCTCTCCTCTCCTCCTGGACACGAGCCCAGCCATTGGCATGTGCCTTCACCTGCCTCCTGTGCTGTTTTTCCTCTGCGGCCAGGTGTGCCAGGGCACAGGTATGTGCATACACACGTGTGATAACACACGTGACACTGCTCACATGTGCACGCTGCATGTGCGGCAGCGCTGCTGCCACACACGCACACGCAATGACGCAAGGTGTGCACGCGCGGCTCCCCACCCCGTGGGCGCCCACACGCACATGCTAACGCACACGCTGTCCCATGCATGCACGCTTCACGCGTGACACTGCTGCTGTGCATGCGCACGCAGCGCGTGACGCTTGCTGTGGGTGCACGCGTGAGTCTCCACGCATGCACACGTGTGCACACAGGTGTACATGTGGACACGCACAGATGCACATGCGTGTGGGGGACGGACACACACACACACACACACGCACGCACGCACGCACGCACGCACGCACGCACGCACGCACGCACACGCACACGCACACGCACACGCGCACACACACACACACACGGCCCCACCTCCTGTCCCAATTCTCGTTGCCCTTTTAACGGCCGGAGGGGGGCGTGGCTCCTCCTCGACCCCGCCCCCTGGCGCGCGCGGGGCCCCGCCCAGGCCCCGCCCCGCGCCGCCCGCGCCGCCGCCGCCGCCGCCGCTCGGCCCGGCCCCGGCTCCGGCTCGGGCTCCGGCTCCCGCCCCGCTCCCGCCCCGCTCCCGCTCCCGCCGCGCCCCGGCGACGATGCCGCAGCCGCAGCCGCAGCCGCGGGGCCGCGGGCGGGGCTATAGCGCTGGGGATCGCCCCGCTGCGGGCCGGAGGCCATGAGGGGACGCGGGGCAGGTGAGTGACCGGCTCGGCGGGCACCGGGCCCGGGGCGGGGGGGGGGCTGCGGACGGGTCGGGGGGGGGTCGATCCAGGTGGGGGGGGAGCAGCAGGTAGGGGGAGGCGTGAGGATTTGGGGAGGCAGATTTAGGGGGTCCGGGGGGGTCGATCCGGGTGCGGGGGGGCTTTAGGGAAGCGGGGGGCAGGTTTAGGGGGTCCGGGGGGGGTCGATCCGGGTGCGGGGGGGCTTTAGGGAAGCGGGGGGCAGGTTTAGGGGGTCCGGAGGGGTCGATCCGGGTGCGGGGGGGCTTTAGGGAAGCGGGGGGCAGATTTAGGGGGTCCGGGGGGGTCGATCCGGGTGCGGGGGGGCTTTAGGGAAGCGGGGGGCAGATTTCGGGGGTCCGGGGGGGTCGATCCGGGTGGGGGGAAGCTTTAGGGAAGCGGGGGGCAGGTTTAGGGGGTCCGGGGGGGTCGATCCGGGTGCGGGGGGGCTTTAGGGAAGCGGGGGGCAGGTTTGGGGGGTCCGGGGGGGTCGATCCGGGTGCGGGGGGGCTTTAGGGAAGCGGGGGGCAGGTTTAGGGGGTCCGGGGGGGTCGATCCGGGGGGGGGGAGCTTTAGGGAAGCGGGGGGCAGGTTTGGGGGGTCCGGGGGGGTCGATCCGGGTGCGGGGGGGCTTTAGGGAAGCGGGGGGCAGGTTTAGGGGGTCTGGGGGGATCGATTCCGGGTGCGGGGGAGCTTCAGGAAGCGGGGGGCAGGTTTAGGGGGTCCGGGGGGGTCGATCCGGGTGCGGGGGGGCTTTAGGGAAGCGGGGGGCAGGTTTAGGGGGTCTGGGGGGATCGATCCGGGTGCGGGGGAGCTTTAGGAAGCGGGGGGCAGGTTTAGGGGGTCCGGGGGGGGTCGATCCGGGTGCGGGGGGGCTTTAGGGAAGCGGGGGGCAGGTTTAGGGGGTCCGGGGGGGTCGATCCGGGGGGGGGGAGCTTTAGGGAAGCGGGGGGCAGGTTTGGGGGGGTCCGGGGGGGTCGATCCGGGTGCGGGGGGGCTTTAGGGAAGCGGGGGGCAGGTTTAGGGGGTCTGGGGGGATCGATCCGGGTGCGGGGGAGCTTCAGGGAAGCGGGGGGCAGGTTTAGGGGGTCCGGGGGGGTCGATCCGGGTGCGGGGGGCTTTAGGGAAGCGGGGGGCAGGTTTAGGGGGTCTGGGGGGATCGATCCGGGTGCGGGGGAGCTTTAGGGAAGCGGGGGGCAGGTTTAGGGGGTCCGGGGGGGTCGATCCGGGTGCGGGGGGGCTTTAGGGAAGCGGGGGGCAGGTTTAGGGGGTCTGGGGGGATCGATCCGGGTGCGGGGGAGCTTCAGGGAAGCGGGGGGCAGGTTTAGGGGGTCCGGGGGGATCGATCCGGGTGCGGGGGAGCTTCAGGGAAGCGGGGGGCAGGTTTTAGGGGGTCCGGGGGGGTCCGATCCGGGTGCGGGGGGGCTTTAGGGAAGCGGGGGGCAGTTTAGGGGGTCTGGGGGGATCGATCCGGGTGCGGGGGAGCTTTAGGGAAGCGGGGGGCAGGTTTAGGGGGTCCGGGGGGGTCGATCCGGGTGCGGGGGGGCTTTAGGGAAGCGGGGGGCAGGTTTAGGGGGTCTGGGGGATCGATCCGGGTGCGGGGGAGCTTCAGGGAAGCGGGGGGCAGGTTTAGGGGGTCCGGGGGGGTCGATCCGGGTGCGAGGGAGCAGCAGGTAAGCGGCACCCTGAGGTCCGAGGTGGGGGACATGATTTGGGATCAATCCCGGTGCCGGAAAACGTCCGCGGCGGAGGCCGGAGCCGTGCGGGGCCTCGGAGCGGCGGCTCCTCGGTATCGGCGCTCCGGAAGCCGTGGGATTATTTTTAGCGCCGAGCGGCCTTTCCCCCCCCCGCGTCTCCCCTCCCCTCCGCGTTCCCTCCTCCCTTTGCCCTCTGATTCATCGGACCTGAAGCGTCTCCCGAGTCCTGCCGGGCCGGGCCAGGGCGGCTCTCCGGGCTCCTGGAATCCCGGCACCACCCGGGGCCTCCGGAAAAAACTAGATAGAAGCAGGTTAGAAACGGGGCTGCGGCCCAGCACCACAACCCCGCGGGTTTCCGCGGATCCTTGCGCCGCCGGGCGCAGAGAGGACGGGAGACTCCGGGTGGTTTTTTTTTTTCCGGGGTGATCGCCGCGTCTCCCGGGAAGGAGCGAGGTTCCCAGGGGAGCGCGCACGACCCCTCTGCTTTCCGCCTTGACACGCGAAGCCGCCCGCGGAGCCGTACGGAAGACGGGAAGGTCGAGGCAGGCCTCAACCTTTGCGCCGTGAAAACCTGTCCGTGCGGCCTCCGGCTCTTCCGTGGGTGGGGAATTCTCGGGCCGGCACGTGTGGTGCCGCGGAGGTTTCGGAGGTAACCGGGGGGCTCGGCCCGGGCTCATTGCTCTCGCTTTGGCGCCTTGTTTCCCTGACTTTTCTGCCTTATCGGCCGCTCCGGGCGGAGAACGCGCTCCGGGAGGTGTGGAAAGCCGCTGGCACGGGCAGCGGCGGAGCGGCTGGGAGCCGCCGGCATGAGGCCCAGCTCCCGCGGGGTGGCTTGGGGCGCGGTTTCAAAGGCCGGTGGGATCCCCGCCTTTCCCATCGGCTCCTCCGACCCCGAGGTATCCCAGGGCGTTTGAGCCGAGCCGTCGGATGGGCCGTGACCCCCCCGGCACCGGAGAGAAGCGAGGGAGCGTCCGCGGGGCCGAGCGAGGGCTCCGGGAAGCGGGCCGGCGGTGGCGGATAACTGCCTCCACCTGCCTGTGCCGACCGGGAAAACGCCCTGGATGCCTTCGGGCTCCGCGGCGCTTCCTCGCTCTCCCGGCTGCTCTGCTTTGACAGCGAATTTGAGGGATACGAACTTTTGCCGGGAGCGAAGGCGGCGGGAGCAGAGCGGGCCGCCCGCAGCCGAGGCCGCGTTCCCCTGGGAGCGAGGAACGTCCCGCGTTCCCCTGCCCTCCGCGGATTACGGCCCCGATTCGGGGTGTTCCGCACCCCTTCCTGGCCGGCGCGGTCCGGAGAGCCGCTTCCGCGCGGAGCCGCTCCGGGTCACGCGGGCATCGCGGGGGCCGGCCGGCCCGAATTAGCCCTGCCGGCGCGGTGCCCCTTTGCCGGGGGAATGCTGGTGGCGGCGGCGCGGATTAAGGGCTTGGGTTACAGCGCTCCGGCGGGGGCCGCGGGCCCCTTCCTATCCCCATTCCGCAGGTCGGGAAAACTGAGGCGCCGCTCCCGGCTTCCGGCCGTTTCCCAGGCGGGATTCCCGTGCGCCGAGCTGCCGGCTCCCTGCCGAGCGCTCCTGCAGCGGCGGCGGCGCCTCGCTTCGGTTTTCCGCCCTCGCCGCCTTTCCCTGCCGGACCCCGCGGCTCTCGCGGCCGTTCGGAAAGCTCTGGCGTCGCGAAGGGATTCGGGACCGGCCGGAGCCGCGGCGTCGCTCCCGCGGCCGCGCGTTTCGGAGAGAAACTTCCTGCTTTCCGCCCGCTGCGACCCGGATTCGCTCGGAGCTGGCGGTGGTGGCGGGGGGGGGAGGCGCTGGGAAAGCCGCGAAGCCGGGAGGAAAAGCCGGCTGCCGCTTCGCGCTGCTCCGCGCCGCTCCCGGCGCGATTAAAGCGATCGCTTCCCGAAGAAGGGAAACGGCCGGATCGCTTTTCCTGGCCGCCGTTTCAAGTATGCGCCGCGTCGCTCTTTCCTCCGCCGGCGCCCGCTCCCTGGCCCCGGGGCCGCTCGCGGGGCGCTTTCCCGGCCGGAGTTTCTCCGGGGAGCCGGGGAAAACCCTCGGTGGGGAACCGCAATTATCTCCCGGCGCTTTCCCCCCTCCGCCAAGCGCCCCGGAGCGGCTCCGCGCTTCCGTAATTGTCCTAATGGCTCCCGACGGCGGCGCGCCTCCTCCCCGCCCGGCCGCGAGGCTAATTAGCGGCGGCGGCGCTCGCGGTCCTAATTGAGCCGGCGGGGAGAGTCCCCCGGAACGGCCCCGCGTGGGAAAGGCCTCCGGAGCCGGCGTTCCCCAGCGCTCCGGCCTCGAAGCTCCGGCCCCGGCGCTTCCCGCGGGTGAGTGTCCCGGCAGGGGAAACGCGGCGTTTCCCCCCCACCCCCCCCTGGAGACGCCGGAGGTGGGAGAAGGTGGCTGAACGCAGCCGCTCGCGTGGGAAGCAGCTGCCGATCCGGCTGCGGGAGGTGCCGCGTCCCGTGGGATTCGGGAGCCCCGGGAAGAGGCGGCGGCTCTGGGGCGAAGGCGCGGACGCTCTGTGGGAGCCGGCAGCATCCGCCTGCTCCGGCGGCTCCGAGCCTGCCGGCCTCCGCGGGTCTCCCCACTTTCCGGGCCAGAAAGGGGCCGTTTGCACTCGGAGACATCGGGAATATCTTCTCCCATGTTCCCGAATGGGATCTCTCGCTTCCCGGGTGCCGCCGTCGGGACCTTCTTCCTGAGCACGCGAAACCCGGGAAAACCGCGCAAAACCCGTTTGGGAACGCCGGGGCCGCTCCGGTGCTCCCGTCCAAACCGGCGGCTCCTTCCCCGGCCCGGAGACGTCTTCCTAAGAGAGAAGGAAAAGAGGCGGCAGCTTCCCGTATCCGATGCTCGAAAATCCCCGGCTGAGGCCATAAAACGCGGCTTTTCCTGCGAAAACGGGGGAGGCAGCGGCCGGCGCCGGCGGTCCGTCCTCGGCGCGGGGGCTCTCCGGCGGCCGGCGCGGAGGCGGCGCTCTCCCGCGGGAAGGCGGCGCTTCCCGCCACGGGGGGGAATCCAGCCGCTCCGCTCCGCTGCAGCACAGCTGCTGGGGCTAAAAATACCGCCGGGACGCGCCGTAACGGGGCCGCGGCGCTGTAACCGGCCTCCGGCGCCGGGAAACGCCGGGAAGTGCCGGGAAGAAGCGCGGCTCCCGGGATGGAGTGCCGACGCCGCCCCCTCGCTCCGCAGGGTAGCTCCATGAGCGCCGGCTGCCCGCCCTGAGCCCGGCGCCCACCATGGCGGGAGCTTCCGTGAAGGTGGCCGTGCGCGTCCGGCCCTTCAACTCCCGGGAAACCAGCCGCGACGCCAAGTGCGTCATCCAGATGCAGGGCAAGACCACGTGTGAGTAGCCGCCGCCGCCGCGTTCCCGCGTTCCCGTGTTCCCGGGGGGGTTTATTCCCTCCTTCCGTGTGTCCCCCCCTCCCCGGAGCCGCCGCGCGCCCTCCGAGGGCAGCTGCCGAGCCGCAGCTATGAGAGCTATGCCAGGAATGAGGGGCCGCTCCGGGGCTGCTGGCCGGGCGAGGACGCCCAGCGGGATCCCGGGGATCCCGGCGGCGGCTCGGGAGCTGCGGGAAGGCGGCGGCGCCTCGGCCCAGGGCGGGAAGGTGGGCGACGCTCCCCCCCCCCGCTCCACCCCGGCCGCGAGCGGAGGCGCCGGGTGCGGATCGCCGCTGCCGGGAAAGCGCCCGCTTCGCCCTTGGCAGCTTCCCGGAGCAGCCGGCTGCCGCGGATAAAAATAGCCGGCGCGGCCGGGCACTGGGGAGGCACCGGGTCGTGGGTGCCCCCCCCTTGCCTGGCCGTCCCATCCCGTCCCGTCCCATCATCCCGTCCCATCCCATCCCGTCCTGCCCCATCCCATCCCGTCCTGTCCTGTCCCATCCCACCCCATCCCGTCCTGCCCCATCCCATCCCGTCCTGTCCCATCATTCCATCCCGTCCCGTCCTGTCCCGTCCCATCCCATCCCATCATCCTGTCCTTTCCTGTCCTGTCCCGTCCTATCCCATCCCATCCCATCATCCCGTCCTGTCCTGTCCCGTCCTGCCCCGTCCCATCCCATCATCCCGTCCTGTCCTGTCCCATCCCATCCTGTCCCATCCTGTCCTGCCCCATCCCATCCCATCCCATCCTGTCCCATCCATCATCCCATCCTGCCCCATCCCATCCTGTACCGTCCCGTCCTGCCCCGTCCCATCCCATCATCCTGTCCTGTCCTGTCCCGTCCCATCCCGTCCCATCCTGTCCTGCCCCATCCCGTCCCATCCCATCATCCTGTCCTGTCCTGTCCTGTCCCGTCCTCTCCTGTCCCATCCCATCATCCCGTCCCGTCCCATCCCATCCTGTCCCATCCTGTCCTGCCCCATCGCATCCCATCCCGTGCCGTCCCTTCCCATCCTGCCCCATCCCGTCCCATCCCGTCCTGCCCCATCCCATCCCGCCCCATCCCACCCCATCCCGTCCGGTGCCGTCCCCGCAGGCATCACCAACCCCAAGCTCTCCAAAGACGCCACCAAGAACTTCACCTTCGACTACTCGTACTGGTCGCACACGTCGGTGAGTGGTGCCGGGGGGGGGCAGCGGATGCCGGGGGGCAGTTGGGGGGGCAGCGGGGGGGGCAGCGGGGGGGCAGCAGGGCCCCTCACGCCCCCCCCCCGCGCAGGAGGAGGACCCGCGCTTCGCCTCGCAGCGGCAGGTCTACGCCGACATCGGGGCGGAGATGCTGCTCCACGCCTTCGAGGGCTACAACGTCTGCATCTTCGCCTACGGCCAGACCGGCGCCGGCAAGTCCTACACCATGATGGGCCGCCAGGAGCCCGGGCAGCAGGGCATCGTCCCCCAGGTGCGCGCGGGGGGCCGCGGCAATGCCGTGGGGCAGCTCTGCCGTGGGGCGGCACCACCGCCGTGGGGCAGCGCCGCCGCCGCCGCTCAGCGCCGCCGCCCCTCTCGCCCCACCCAGCTCTGCGCCGACCTCTTCGCTCGTGTCCAGCGCGACGGCTGCCCCGACCTCTCCTACTCCGTGGAGGTGAGCGGGCCGCGCGGGGAGGGGGGCGGCGGTTCGGCGCGGCCCCACGACGTGGTGTTTCCCGGCCCCACAGTGCAGCATTCCCAGCCCCACAGCGTGGTGTTCCCGGCCCCACAGCGTTCCTGGCCCCATGGCGTGGTGTTCCCAGCCCCATGGCATGGTGTTCCTGGCCCCACGGCGTTCCCAGCCCCACAGTGCAGCATTCCCAGCCCCACAGAGGTCCCAGCTCCATGGCGTTCCTGGCCCCACGGCGCAGGGCTCCCAGCCCCAGGGTGCCCCCAGCCCCACAGCACAGGGCTCATGGTTCCCCGGCGCAACCCCCAGCCCCGCGGCTCAGCCCCCAGCCCCACAGCGCAGCCCCCCAGGCCCTGCAGCGCGGCTCACGGCCCCCCCCGGCGCGGCGCAGGTGAGCTACATGGAGATCTACTGCGAGCGGGTGCGCGACCTGCTGAACCCCAAGGGCCGGGGCAACCTGCGGGTGCGCGAGCACCCGCTGCTGGGCCCCTACGTCGAGGACCTCTCCAAGCTGGCCGTCACCTCCTTCGCGGACGTCGCCGACCTCATGGACTGCGGCAACAAGGCCAGGTGGGGCCGGGCCCCGGCGTCCCCCTCCTCCTCCTCCTCCTCCTCGTCTTCCTCCTCCTCGTCGTCGCGGCCGCGCGAGGGCGCCCCAGAGCGGCTCGGCTCCGCTCGACGCCGCCCGCCGCCGCTTCCCCTCGCAGGACGGTCGCGGCCACCAACATGAACGAGACGAGCAGCCGCTCGCACGCCGTCTTCACCATCGTCTTCACGCAGCGCCGCCACGACCGGCTCACCGAGCTCGACACCGAGAAGGTGAGGCGGGGGGGCGGGGCGGGGCCCGGACGCCTGGGCCCCCCCTCCCCCCACCCCCTCCCAACCCCTCCGCCCCGGTGTCGCCCGCCCAGGTCAGCAAGATCAGCCTGGTGGACCTGGCCGGCAGCGAGCGCGCCGACTCCTCGGGCGCCCGGGGCACGCGGCTCAAGGTGAGGGGGGCGGCGGGGGGGGCCGGGGGGCGGCCCACGTCCCCTGCTCCTCCTCTTCCTCCTGCTCCTCTTCCTCCTGCTCCTCTTCCTCGGCAGGAAGGAGCCAACATCAACAAGTCGCTGACGACGCTGGGGAAGGTCATCTCCGCCCTGGCCGAGATGGTGAGCGCGGGGCGCCGGGGCTCCCTCCTGGACACCCTGATTCCCTCCTGGATGCCCCAGTTCCCTCCCTGGATGCCCCGATTCCCTCCCGGACACTGGGGCTCCCTCCCTGGATGCCCCGATTCCCTCCCGGACACCTGGGCTCCCTCCCTGGATGCCCTGATTCCCTCCTGGATGTCCTGGTTCCCTCTGTGGATACCCAGGCTCCCTCCCGGACATCTCAGCTCCCCCCATGGATGCCCCGGTTTCCTCCTGGCTGCCTGGACCCCCTCCCCTCCCGAGCGGCCTCCGGAATCTCCTTTCCGTCTCCGCAGCAGAACAACAAGAAGAAGAAGTCGGATTTCATCCCCTACCGGGACTCGGTGCTGACTTGGCTGCTCAAGGAGAACCTGGGTGCGTCCGCGGCTCCGGGGGGCGGCGGCGGCTCCGGGGGGCGGTTGCTCCATGGGGTGGCGGCTCCGTGGGGCGGTTGCTCCGTGGGGCAGCAGCGGCTCCGTGGGGCGGCACGCTCGGCCCCCGCTGCCGCACCGCCGCAGCCCCGCCGTGCCTCCGCCCGCAGGAGGCAACTCGCGCACGGCCATGATCGCGGCGCTGAGCCCCGCCGACATCAACTACGAGGAGACGCTGAGCACCCTGCGGTGAGGGGGGGCACGTGGGGGGGCGCGCAGGGATGGGGGGGGACTTGGGGGGGGCGGCCCGGCCCTGACGCCCCCGCGCCCCCCCCCCCAGCTACGCGGACCGCACCAAGCAGATCCGGTGCCACGCCGTGGTCAACGAGGACCCCAACGCCCGGCTCATCCGGGAGCTCAAGCAGGAGGTGGCCCGGCTGCGGGAGCTGCTCTGCGCCCAGGGGCTCGGCGCCGCCGCCGCCCTCCCCGGTGAGACGGGGGCGGGGCTGGGGGCGGAGTCAGGGGTTAAGGGGGTGGGGCTGGGAGGGGGCGGAGTCAGGGGTGCAGGGGGCGGGGCTGGGGAGGGGGCAGAGCCAGGGGAGCAGGGGGCAGAGCCAGGGGTGCAGGGGGCGGAGCTGGGGGCCACAGGGGGTGGAGCTGGGGACATGGGGGTGGAGCTGGGGACATGGGGGTGGAGCTGGGGAGTGCAGGGGCAGAGCTGGGGGCTGCAGGGGCGGAGCTGGGGATGTGGGGGCGGGGCTGGGGATGCAGGGGGCGGGGCTGGGGTTTGGGGGTGGAGCTGTGGGCTTGGGGGCGGAGCTGGAGGTTTGAGGTGGAGCTAGGGAGCTTGGGGGCGGGGCTAGGGGCTCGGGGCATGGAACTGGGGGGGGCAGAGGGGACAGAGGGGGCTTTGGGGGCAGAGCTGGGGGGTCATGGCGAGACGGCGGCAGGGGGAAGCGGCGCGGCTGCCCCCCACCCCACCCCACCCCGCCCCAACCATCCACTCCGTCCCCCAGCAGGGCCGGCGCTGGAGGGCGCCGTGGGTCACCCCGGCCCCCCGGCGCCGCCTCGGCCCCCCGGCGCGGAGCCCCCCGGGCCGCTGCCCCCCGGCGCCCTCAACGGGGCCGCGGAGCCCTTCCCCGCCCTGGGCGAGCAGCTGCTCTGCACCGAGGAGGCCATGGAGAGGCTGCAGGTACCGCGGGGCCCAGGCGTCCGGGCTCGGCCCCCCCCCCCAGCCCGGGATGGGGCCCAGGCGTCCGGGCTCAACCCCACCCCCACCCCCCCCGCCGCCCCCCAGGAGACGGAGAAAATCATCGCGGAGCTCAACGAGACCTGGGAGGAGAAGCTGCGCAAGACGGAGGCCATCCGCATGGAGAGGTGCGTGTGGGGCGCAGGGCCGCCCTGCCTGCCCCACGGCCGCCCTGCCCGCCCCACGGCCGCCCCACGGCCTCCCTGCCCGCCCCACGGCCGCCCCACGGCCTCCTTGCCCGCTCCACGGCCGCCCCATGGCCACCCCACGGCCACCCCACAGCATCCCTGCTCACCCCACAGCCTCCTTTCCCACCCCATGGCCACCCCATGGCCTCCCTGCCCACCCCACACCCTTCCTGCCTGCCCCACAGCTGCCCCACAGTCTCCCTGCTCACCCCACAGCCTGCCTGCTTGCCCCACGGCCTCCCCACCCACCCTACATCTGCCCCACGGCCACCTCGCTCACCCCACGTCTGCCCCACGTCCCCCCCCCCCTCGCCCCCCGGCCCTGACGCCGCCTCTCGCCGCAGGGAGGCGCTGCTGGCCGAGATGGGGGTGGCTCTGCGGGAGGACGGCGGCACCGTCGGCGTCTTCTCCCCCAAAAAGGCGAGTCCCGGGGGGGGCAGGGGGGCGCGGGGGGGGCACAGGGGGGTCCGTCCGTCCCCCCCCCACAGGCAGGGGCCGCGCGCCGTGGGGCAGGACCCGCCGGCCGTGACCCCCCCCCTCCTCCCGCAGACCCCCCACCTGGTGAACCTCAACGAGGACCCGCTCATGTCCGAGTGCCTCCTCTACCACATCAAGGACGGCGTGACGAGGTGGGGCCGCGCCGGGGGGTGGGGGGTGGGGGGGGCGCCGTGGGGCAGGCAGCCCCCCGCCCCGCTGACACCCCCCCCCCCCACATCCCGCCCCACTGACACCCCCCCCATCCCCAGGGTGGGCCAGGTGGACGTGGACATCAAGCTGACGGGACAGTTCATCCGGGAGCGGCACTGCGTCTTCCGGAGCGCCGCCGATCCCGATGGGGAAGGTTAGGGGGCGGGCGGCCGGCGGGGGGGCTGGGGGGGGGACGGGGGGGGACACACGCACGCACACGCGCCGCTGCCCCACGGCCCCCCCCCCGCCCGCCGTGGGGCTGCCAGCGACCCCCCCCGGCCCCCCCTAACACGTCTCTCTCCCCCCCCTCTCTTGTGCTGGCGCTGGAGCAGGTCGCCGCCGCCCCCAGGTACCGCTCGCGGTAGAGGAGGTTCCCGGAGGATTTGGGGGGGGGAAGGGGGAGGGCAGGGCCCGGACGCCTGGGCCCCCGGGTGGTGGCGGGGGGGGGGGGGGGGTTTGGGGAGCCCCCCCCACCCCCCCCAGCTCCGTCGCCTCCGCCCGCAGTGGTGGTGACGCTGGAGCCCTGCGAGGGGGCCGAGACCTACGTCAACGGGAAGCAGGTGACGGAGCCGCTGGTGCTCAGATCCGGTAGGTGCTGGGGGGGGGGGGGGGACACACAGGGACACCCCCCCCCCCCCACGGGGTCCCGGGACGCCCGGACGCCTGGGTCCCATCGTCCCCCCGTCCGTCAGGCAACCGCATCGTGCTGGGCAAGAACCACGTCTTCCGCTTCACGCACCCGGAGCAGGCGCGGCGGGAGCGGGAGCGGAGCCCCCCCCCGGGGCCCCCCCCCCGAGCCCGTCGACTGGAACTTCGCCCAGCGGGAGCTGCTGGAGAAGCAGGGCATCGACATCAAGCTGGAGATGGAGAAGAGGTGAGGGGACGCCGGGGGGGACGCGGGGGACACCGGGGACACTGTGGGACACCACCCTGGCACCCCCCCGCGCCCCACTAACCCCCCCCCCATCCGCCCCCCCCCAGGCTCCAGGACCTGGAGAACCAGTACCGGCGCGAGAAGGAGGAGGCGGATCTGCTGCTGGAGCAGCAGCGGCTGGTGAGGGGGGACGCGGGGGGGACGCGGGGGGGCTGGGCGGGCGCCCCGGCTGCCCCCCCCGGGTGCTCGAGACGTCCCGTGGGCACCTGAGATGTCCCCCAGGTGCCCAAGACATGGCCGGAGCTGTCCCTGGGGTGCCCAAAGTGTCCCCTGGACACCTGAGCTGTCCCCTGGGTCCCCCAGTTGTCCCCCAGGTGCCCGAGCCATGGCCAGAGCCGTCCCTGGGGAGCCCAAAGTGTCCCCCGGGCACCCAAGGTGTCCCCTGGACACCTGAGGTGTATCCTGGGTCATCCACTTGTCCCCCAGTCGCCTGAGATGTCTCTTGGACACCTGAGATGTCCCCCAGGCACCTGAGAAGTCCCCTGGGTCCTCCAGTTGTCCCCCAGGTGCCCCAAACATGGCCCAGGCACCTGAGATGTCACCTGGGCACCTGGGCCATCCCCCAGTCTACTGAGGTGTCCCCTGGGTGTCCAAGGTGTCCCCCAGGCTCCTGAGGTGTCCCCTGGGCGCCTGAGATGTCCCCTGGGCACCTGGGCCATCCCCCAGGCTCCTGAGGTGTCCCCTGGGTGTCCGAGGTGTCCCCTGGGCGCCCAAAGTGTCCCCCAGGCTCCTGAGGTGTCCCCTGGGTGTCCGAGGTGTCCCCTGGGCGCCCAAAGTGTCCCCCAGGCTCCTGAGGTGTCCCCTGGGCGCCTGAGATGTCCCCCGGGCACCTGAGCCGTGCCCCGGCGCCCGAGCCATTGTCCTCTCCCCCCCGCCCCGGCAGTACGCGGACTCGGACAGCGGGGACGACTCGGACAAGCGGTCGTGCGAGGAGAGCTGGCGGCTGATCTCGTCGCTGCGGGAGAAGCTGCCGGCCACCACGGTGCAGAGCATCGTCAAGCGCTGCGGGCTGCCGAGCAGCGGCAAGCGCCGCGAGCCGCTCCGCGTCTACCAGATCCCCCAGCGCCGGCGCATGGCCAAGGACCCCAAGTGGGTCACCATGGCCGACCTGAAGATGCAGGCGGTGAAGGAGATCTGCTACGAGGTGGCGCTCAACGACTTCCGCCACGCGCGCCAGGAGATCGAGGCCATGAGCATCGTCAAGATGAAGGAGCTGTGCCGCCTCTACGGCAAGCGGGACCCCCACGAGAAGGAGACGTGGCGGGCGGTGGCCCGCGACGTCTGGGACACGGTGGGGGTGGGCGAGGAGCGGGCCGAGGAGGGCGCCGGCGGCCCCGGTGGCCCCGGCGGCGGTGGCACGGCCCCGGCGGTGGCGGCGGCGGCGGCGGCCGACGTGGACGACCTGCGCGCCCACCTCGACAAGCTCACCGACATCCTGCACGAGGTGAAGCTGCAGAACAACGTCAAGGACGAGCAGCTCCGGGCCCTGCGCGACCGCGTCGGCAAGATGGAGCGCGTCATCCCCCTCTGCCAGGTGGGGCCCCCGCCGCCCCCCCCCCGGGACCCTCCTCGTGCCCCCCCGCGCAGCCCCTTCCTGCCCCACGCGGCCCCTCGGACCCCCCTTGCTGCCCCTGCCTGCCCCCTGGAGCCCCCTCGTGCTTCCACACAGCCCTTCGGACCCCCCACACGGCCCCTTCCTGCCCCCTCGGACCCCAGAGACTCCCCTCATGGCCCCTTCCTGCCCCACACGGCCCCCTCAGACCCCTTCATGGCCCTTTCCTGCCCCCTTGTGCCCCAGAGACCCCCCTTGGGGCCCCCTCCTGCCCCACACGGCCCCTTCCTGCCCCCCCCGTGGACCCCCTTCTGCCCCCTTGGACCCCCGAGACGCTCCTCACGGCCCCTTCCTGCCCCACGCAACCCGCTCCTGCCCGCCAGACCCCCCCCTCGTAGTCCCTTCTTGCCCCTTCGTAGCCCCTTTCTGCCCCACGTGGCCTCCTCGGACCCCCTGGGGGCCCCTTCCTGCCCCCTTGGACCCCAGAGACCCCCTCGCAGCCCCCTCCTGCCCCACATGGCCCCCTTGCGCCCCCCCCCAGCACCCACCGGGCTCGGGGGGGGGCTCCCATGCCGCGGGGACCCCGGCATCCGGGCGCTGACACGGCGCCGTCCGGCAGGACGAGGGTGCAGAGGAGGAGGCGGTGGCAGTGGCGGCGGTGGAGGCCTGGAGCGGGCCGGGGGGGCGGCGGGAGCCGTCCAGCGCCGAGCGGCTCTGCCGCCTCATGGAGCAGGATCCGGCCTTCCGGCGGGGGCGGCTGCGGTGGCTGCGGCAGGAGCAGGCGCGGCTGCAGGGGCTGCAGGGGCTGCCGGCGCCCCGCGGCCCCCGCCGCCCCGGCCGCTTCGTGCCCCCCCAGGACTGCAAGCTGCGCTTCCCCTTCAAGAGCAACCCCCAGCACCGCGGCGCCTGGGGGGGCCCCGACGGCGGCGGGGGGGGGGACGCCGAGATGGGGGGGGGCGACGCTGCTGCTGCCGCTGCCGCCGCTGCTGCTGCCACTGCCGCCACTGCCGCCGCCGCCGCCGCCCCCCCCTCCTCGCCCGGCCCCCAGCGCCGCCGCCGCTCCGGCTCTGGCTCGGCCCCCACGCGGCCCCGCCAGCACCGCCGCGGTTCCCTGGACGGGGGCCGGGCGCCGGGGCCCCCCCCGCGGCAGCAGCAGCCGCCGTCGCCCCGGCAGCCACCGTCCCCCCCCGGCAGCGCCGCCGCCGCCCCCCCCCGCATGCGCCGCCAGCACTCGGCCCCCGACCTGCAGCAGCGCGGCGGCGCCCCGGCCTAGCGCTGCTGGGGGGGGGGTGCCGCCATCGCCACCGCGGCAGGGGGGGTTGTGGGATGCTGGAGGACCCCCCACCACCAACAACAACACTGGGACAATCAGAGCCGAGCTGTGCCACCCCCCCCCCCCCCAGCCTGGACGCCTGGGTCCCCTCCATGTGCCTGGGGGGGGAGGGGCAGGGTGGCTCCCCCCCCCCGTGGTGGCCACGCGTGTGTGCGTGCGTGTCCGGTGCGTGTCGTGTGTTTTCCGTGTGGGGGGGTGGGGGGAGGGCGCCGTCCCATATTAAAGGTGAGTCCAGACGGTGCCCGTGTCCGGTGCCTCTGTTTGGGGGGGGGGGGGGGGAGCGTTCCCAGCAGCCTCCGCGGCCCCGGTTTTTGGCGGGGGGGGGGGGCGCGTTGACTGGCGTCGTGCCCTGCTGCCGCACGTGGGCCGCCACCGTCCCGGCCTGCACTGCGCGCCGCCACCGCGGGGGGGGGGGGAAGTGTCCAGCCTGGCAGCCGCCGGCACCGCCCATTGGCCCGCTCTCGGGAGGGGCAGCCACGCCCCTTCCCGCTTGCCACGCCCCCTTCCCGTCCGCCACGCCCCCGCGACTGCCTCCCCGCGGCGGCGCCGCTTCCGCCGTACAGCCGGCTCTGCGCGCGCCGATTGGTCGCCGCCGTGGGGCGCGTCAGCGCCACGTCGGCGGGGGCCGTTCCAAAGGGGGCGTGGTCCGGTGGGAGGGGCGGGGCGGTGCCTCCTCGGCACCGCCCCCTCGGGGCGCCCCGCCGCGGCGCGGCCCCCCAGCCCCTTCCCCCGGCGGGGCCCCGCCGCCCCCGCCCGCCCGGCGCGGCCCGGCGCGGCCCGCCCGGCTGCCATTGTGGAGCGCCGCCGCGCAGGCACCCTCGGTCCCGGTCCCGGTCGAGCCATGAGCCCCGGCCCGGTGCCGCTGCTGCTGGGGCTCTGCGCCCTGAGCCGCCTCGGCTTGGGGCAGGGCCCCGCCGCCCGCACCAACGTCTCCAGGTAACCGCCGCCCCCCCGCCCCGGTACCGCGCCCCCCCCACCCGCCCCCGGGGCTGGCACCTGCCTGCGGCTCCCCCAGTCCCAGCGCCCCGGTCCTGCACCCCCAGCTGGTGCCTGGATCCTTCCCCCCCACCCCGATCCCTGTGTCCCCAATGCTAGTGCCACTTTGGGGGGGGGGCCGGTGTCCCCCGGGCTGGCACCTGCCTGCAGCCCCCCGGGTCCCTGCACGCCCGGGTCCCTGCACCCCTGATGCCTGCAGCCCCCCCCCTTTCCCGGGCCCCCGCACCCCCATTCGTGGCGCTGGTGGGGGATCGAGCCGGTGACAGAGCCGCGACCCCCCCCCCCCAGGCCCGTGTTCCTCTGCGGCGGCGACCACAGCGGCGACTCGGGCTACATCGCCAGCGAGGGCTTCCCGGCGCACTACCCGCCCAACCGCACCTGCACCTGGACCATCACGGTACGGTGGTAACCCCCCCGCCCCCCCCGGAGCGGCCCCCCGCCGCCGCCGCCGCCGGAGCGGGCGCCCCACTGACCGGCCGGCGCTCCCGCAGGTGCCCGAGGGGCAGGTGGTGATGCTCTCGTTCCGCGTCTTCGACCTGGAGCCGGACCCGCTGTGCCGCTTCGACGCGCTGTCGGTGTTCGCCGGCGCCGGCGCCGGGGCGCAGCTGCTGGGCCGCTTCTGCGGCACCTTCCGGCCCGGCGCCCTGCTCTCCACCGGCAACCGCATGCTGCTGCGCATGGAGAGCGACGAGGGCACCGCCGGCCGCGGCTTCCTCGTGTGGTTCAGCGCCGGGCTGCCCCACGTCGACGGTGAGCTGCGGAGGGGACGCGCGCGGGGACACGCGGGGACGCGCCGCCGCCGCCGCCGCGCACAGCAGCCAGCCGGGAAGCATCTCTATCCCCTCCCCCCCTCCTAAAAACCTAATCTCACCCCCAACCCCCCCCCCCCCAGCGTGGCCCCCCCCCCCCCTGCATGGCCCCCCCCTCCCGCCCCATCCCAACCCTCAGGACCTTTTGCAGGGCGCCCCCACGGACGGCGGCGGTCGGGTGCTAATAATAAACCCCGGTTTTTCGGGGAGTCCTGGCACTATTTTGACGGTGAGTATCGCCCCCGGCGCCCGGGGGGGCGAGCAGGACGGCCCCGGCCCCGCCGCCGCCGCGTGTCCCCCCCCCTCCCCCTTCCTCCCTCCTCCTCCTCTTCCTCCTCCTCGGGGGCCGCGTTGTCCTTTTTTTTCCCCCCCTGCTTTCTCCTCCTCCGTCTCCAACTCCAGGCCTGTAATTTCGCGGCTTCGGGGCTGCCGCCAGCTGCGGGGAGAAGGGCTGCGCGCGCGCGCCGGAGCGGAGAGCGGCCGGGCGGCGCCGGGGCCGGGGCGCTGCGGGGGGGGGCGTCCGCGCTGACCCCCTTCCTCCTTCCCCTTCCCCTCCTTGCAGAGCACCAGTTCTGCGGCGGAAAACTGGAGAAGCCCCAGGGAGGCCTCAAGACGCCGAACTGGCCCGAGGAAAACTACCCGGCCGGAATCAGCTGTTCCTGGCACATCGTGGCCCCCAAGGACCAGGTGGGGCCGGCGCCGCCGCCGGGGGTGGGGACGGGGACGCACACATGGAGGGGGGGGAACGTGCCGGGGCTGACCGGGCCTCTCCGGCGCCGCTCCAGGTGATCGAGCTGACGTTCGGGAAGTTCGACGTGGAGCCGGACACCTACTGCCGCTATGACTACGTGGCCGTCTTCGACGGCGGCGAGACGGACGACTCGCGGCGCCTGGGCAAGTTCTGCGGCGAGGCGCCTCCTGGGTGAGCCGGCGCTCCCTTCTCCTCGCGCTCTTCCTCCTCCTCCTCCTCGCCACCGCTGAGCGCGTTCTCCTCGCTCCCCGGCAGCCCCATCGTGTCGGCCGGGAACGAGCTGCTGGTGCAATTCGTGTCCGACCTCAGCGTCACGGCCGACGGCTTCTCCGCTTCCTACGCCATGAAGAGCCGCTCCGAGGCAGCCGGCCCGGCCCCGGAGCCCAAACTGCCTCCGGCTGGCGGCATCTTCCCCGGCACCAAGCCCAAGCCCAAGCCGGTGCCGCCGCCGCCGGGAAAGGGCCCCAAGGATCCCGGCCCCACGGCCAAGGCGGCCCCGGAGCCACCCAGCGCCGCGGTGCCAGGTAAGCGGGTGCCGGTGGCGGCGGCGGCGACGTCGGTGGTGCCGGCGCAGCCCCGGCTTAGCCTCGGCTCCTCTCTCGCAGTGGCCACCGAGTGCCCGCAGCGGTGCCGCCGGACGGGGACGATGCAGAGCAACTTCTGCGCCAGCGATTTCGGTGAGGAGGAGGAGGAGGAGGAGATGGGCTGGGGGGAGCCCCGGCGGCCAGGCCGGGCCTCACCGCGCTCTTCTCCCCGCAGTGGTCACGGGCACGGTGAAGACGGTGTCGCGCGAGGCCGGCGCCGGCGCCTGGGCCGTGCTCTCGGTGCTGCAGGCCTACAAGGCGGGGGGGCTGAGCCTGCCGCAGCCGGCCAAGGGCGCCGCGCTGCGCCTCGGCCTGCCCTGCCGCCACTGCCCCGGCCTCAAGAAAGGTGGGTGCCGGTGCCTCCCCCCCCCCAATTCATGCCATATATATGTTTTTAAATGCCTTTTGGGGGTGTTCTGTTTTTTTTTTTGCAGGCTCCAGCTATGTGCTCATGGGCCGCCTGGGCGCCGCCGGGGCCCCCCTGCTGCCCCCCGAGGCCTTCGTGGTGCCCTTCCGCCCCCAGCAGCACCAGATCCTCAGCAGCCTCAGCAAGCGGCCGTGCCGGGGGCAGCCCTGAGCCCCCTCCCTGCCCCCCCCGGGGCGGGGCCTGGCCCAGGGGGCGGGGCCACCCCATGTATGCAAATAAAGGGCACAAAACCGGCCAGCGAGGTGTCTGGAGGGGGTGGGGCTTGCACGGGGGGTGTGGGGGGATGCGTCCCGGGCAGGCGGCCCTCGTGCAAGCCGCAGTGGGGGGAGCGGACGGGCCCCCTCGCATGAGGGCCGCCACGTCGCCGGGCAGCTGCAAGAAACAGCCGAGTCCACCCCCCCCGCCGCCATTCCCCCCTTTGGGGAGATGGGAAAGGGCCCCCCCACCCCTTACAGGGCCCCAGCGGCGGGGCCCAGGCAGCCCGGTGCCCCCCGCCCTGTCTATAGCAGGTCCCTATGGGGCCGCTGCCGGTTCTGGGTGCCGCGGCTCCTTTAAGAGTGGCCCGAGGGGGTGGGGCCTGGCGGCTGCCGGGGGCGTGGCGTGGCGCCAGCAGGCGGCAGGGGCGGAGCCTGGCGCCAGTCGGGGGCGGGCTGGTGGGAGGTGTGGGGCCTGGCGCCAGTCGGGGGAGGGCGGGCTGTCAGCCGGGGGGCGTGGCCTGGTGCCAGCAAGCGGGAGGGGCGTGGCCTGTCTTCAGTCGGCGGGGGGCGTGGCCGAGGCGCCGTGGGCGTGGTCAGGGCGGTGCAAGGGAGGCGGGTCGATGCGCGCGGGGTTTTAAACCTGCCGCGGGGGCAGCGCGGCCGCAGCGGCGCCGGGTCCCGGGGCCGGTCCCGGGTCCTAGTGCCGGTCCCAGGGCCGGTACCGGGGCCCGGCGCAGCCTTCCCAGTGCCAGGATGGGCCGTCGCGGGTCCCCCCGTGCAGGTGCCAGTGACACTGTGCTCAGCCTCCGAGCCCGGGGGGGGGGGTATTTAAACACGTTAATTAACCCGCTTGTTATTTAAGCGGCCACCGGCTGCATGGCAGCATGGTCGGAGCCACATCCCTGCGATCGGCACAGGGGGAAGGACCCAGGCGTTCGGGGCCGAGCACGGAGGCGGTGGAACTCCACAGGGATAACTACGGCACGGGACACACGGGGGATGATCCCAGCGGGAGTGGAAGCAGCGGCGGTCGGGGCTCTTTAATGGCCAGGGGGGCCGGGGGGCTCAGCCGCCCGCCGCACCAGCTCCAGGGCTTCCCGGAGGAAATCCCGCTGGCAGGGCGACAGCGGCAGGGCCCCCGCGGCCTCCGTCACCTCGGCCAGGTGCCCGGCCGGTGTGGTGCAGCCCCGCACCTGCTGCAGGTACTCGCGGCACGCCTGGGCCCCCGCCGCGGCGGGGAGGCGGCGGGGGTCGGGGTGGGGGGCAGCGCGGTGCGGGGGAGGGCTCACGTCCTTGACGTCGCGGCGCAGCGGCAGGCGGAGGGGCCGAGGCCACTGCGGAGGAGGAAGAGGGTGCCGCCGTGGTCGAGGACGAAGGGGTGCTCCTCGGTGGGCAGCGGCTTGCGGTAGCCGCACGAGAGCGGCAGGGCGGCCCGCTCGCCGAGGCAGTGCCGGCGGCCGCCCAGCGCCTGGAAGTAGAGCCCCTTGGTGCCTGGGGCAGGCAGCGGGTCAGCAGGGTGCCCACGCGCCCCCCGTCTCCTTCTCCTCCTCCGGCAGGGCTGGACTCACAGCCAAGGATGGCGGCTCTCTTCTAGGGCCCGGCGGCGGGGCCCAGGCAGGGGCAGAGGCGGCGGCAGGCACCGCGCCAGGCAGCCTCGCTGTCGCGCATCTGCCGCAGGTAGCGGCAGTTCTGGCCCAGCGCCGCCATGTCGTGCAGCGGCAGGAAGGATGCGATGCGCTCCAGCTGCGGGGAGCGGGGCACGACGGTGCCTCCGAGCGCCTGCCGCGCATGAGCCACCCCCCCCCTCCGCTCCGGCTAGGCGATTTTGCTGCCCCCCCTTATCCCACCTTGCCCTCCCCACCCCGCTCTACGGCCCCCCATGGGGCTGTAGGGCCTGCCATGCCGTGGGGAGAGGCTGACTCACCAGCTCGGGGGGCAGGCGCTGGATGGCGGCAGTGCCCGGCTGCTCCTCGCTGGGCATTGCTGCTGCCGCGGGCTGGGGGTTGCTGTGGGGCTGTGGGGAGGGTGTGGGGTGAGCAGTGGGTGCTGTGCAGCAGCAGGGCACAAGAGGGTGCTGGTGCCCCACGGCTGCGCCCGTGGGGTGCAGGGCGGCAGTGGCGGCCACCGTGGGGCCGGGCCTGCGGGCACCCTGCTGAGCCCCTGCCCTCCAGCGCCTGCCACCGGCTTTCCTGACCCATGGCGATGGGGCTGGATGCCCCATCCCGTCCCCTCCCGCGGTGCCACAGTGACCCCCCTGCACTGTGGCGACTGCCCCCTGCCCCATGGCACCCCTTCCTGCCCCACCACCCTGCCCCCTGCCCCATGACACCCCTTCCTGCCCCATACCCCGCCCCCTGCTCCATGGCACCCCTTCCTGACCCACTGCACCCCTTCCTGACCCACCACCCTGCTCCCTGCCCCACAGCCCTCCTCAGTGACCTCCCGGCCCCTCTTCCCTGACTCCCTGCTGCCCCCGCCCCACTCCTTGCCCTGCCCCCCCCCCGGTCCCGTGCCCCTTCTCCACCACGGCCGCCTCACCCGCAAGCCCTCATCATTGCCCGTGAGGCGCACGAGCCTGCGGAGGCAGCATCGGCAATGCCAGCGCACCGTCCTCCTGTCAGCCATGGCTGCTGGGTGCCAGGCCTGGCTGGGCAGGCGAGGCTGAGGCTGGGCATGGGGAGCCGCCATCTCCCTGGGACGGGGCACTGTGAGCTGTCACCCCGCCACCCAGAGACTGGGGGCCCTGGGGCAACGGGGCCACTGCGACCTCGGCCCTGGCTGTGACAGGGGGACGGGGGGGGGCTGTAGAATCCGCCTTCTTTTCACATCAGCCTTTGCTGCCATAGGTGGGGGTGGCTGTCAATCTCCTTCCCCCCTGCCCCCTTGAGGTGATGCTCTCTTCTGATTGGCCAATGGGGCTGTCACTCTGCTCCAGTGCCCACCCTTCACCTGAGGTGATTCTCATTGTGATTGGCTGCCTGGGCAGTCACTCCCCTCTGGTGCCCGCCCTTCACCTGATGTGTTTCTTGCTGCAATTGGCTGCCTGGGTGGTCACTCCCCTCTGGTGCCTGTCCTTCACCTGAGGTGATGCTCCCTCTGATTGGCCAGTGGGGCTGTCACTCCCCTCCAGTGCCCGCCTTTCACCTGAGGTGATGCTCCCTCTGATTGGTTGCCTGGGTGGTTCCCCCCCCCTTCTCAGTGCCCACCCTTCACCTGAGGTGATTCTCATTGTGGTTGGCTGCCTGGGCAGTCACTCCCCTCTGGTGCCCACCCTTCACCTGAGGTAATACTACCTCTGATTGGCCACCTGGGCTGTCACTCTGCCCTGGTCCCCACCTTTCACCTGCTGTGATTTCTTCTCTGATCGGACACTGCACTTGTAAATGAAGCATGTTGATCCTCCATCTGATGGGGTAACCAGGCTGCCACTCATCTCTGTGAGGCCCTCCCTCTGCTCATGATTGGCAGAGCCGGCATGCTCCACCCCTGCATGTTGCCTGCATTCAACTCTTGCCGCCTTTTCTGCAGGCCTCCTGGGCGTCGAAGCTTGATTGGCTGGTTGCATATCAATCACATATGTTGCCCCGCCTCCTCAAATGTGATTGGCTGCATTGAGACTGTTGTGCCTACTGTCTCCTGCTAGGATTGGTCCTTTTGGGGAGTGGCTTCTGGTAGGACGCTAGGTAGCGACTAGCTCCGCCTCCTCCCTCGTGATTGGGGGAACTCAATAGCTCTCTCTTCCCTCCTTTCTAGTCTCTACCCTATGATTGGCTGAAGCCAGCCAGTAGCCCGCCCTTTTTGGAAATGATTGGTCTACTTGCCTGCCCATCAAAAGAATCACAGTTCCGCTATTTTACTGGCTTTTCTCTTCCCGCCACCCGATTGGAGGAGCCGGCGGCTGAGCCACGCCCTCCTCCCGCCCCCGCCCTCGCTGGGTTGGCCGCCCGCCGGCGCGGGCCCGCCCCGGCGCACCGCTCCCGCTCTGATTGGCCTGGGCGCTGTCCCCGCCCCCGCGCCTGGGGTCCCTCCCCCGCGGGGAGGCAGCCGAGCGGCCAGTTCGGCAGCGGCGCCTGCGGTGAGCAGAGTCTTCCAGCTCCCCCCCCTTCCCCTTCCCCCCCCCCGTCACACACTTCCCCCTTGCCCCGCTTCCGCGATGGCGGCGGGCGAGACGGAGGCGGCCGCGGAGCTGCCGCCGCTGCTGCCGCCGCCGCCGTCGCCGCCGCCCGGAGGAGCCGGCACGGAGCGCGCCTTGGAGGAAGCGGCGGCCTCGGGCACCCTCAGCTTGGCCGGCCGCCGCCTGCGCACCTTCCCGGCGGCCGCGGCGCGGCGGTGGGACCTCAGCGACACCACCCAGGCCGGTGAGACCCCGCCCCCCCCCGCGGGGCGCCGTTAGCCACGCCCCCACCGCGGGGTGGGGGGAAACCACTCCTCCCCGGGGGAGGGTCTTGGCTCCGCCCCCCGGGGGTCTCGGCCCCGCCCCTCCTGGGGGTCTTGGCCCTGAGGCTGAGCCCTTCTGGGGGGTCTTGGCTCCGCCCCCGGGGGGTCTTGGCTCCGCCCCTCCTGGGGGTCTTGGCCCTGAGGCTCCCCCCTTCTGGGGGGTCTTGTCTCCGCCTCCCCAGCATCTTGGCTCCGCCCCCAGGGGGTCCTTCCCACAGCCCCCCCCCCCCGCCCCAGCATGGCCCCCCATGAGGTCGTGGCCCTCCGAGTCCCCCCCCCTTTCCTGAGGGCCCCCCCCAGCCCTGTTCCCCCCCCCGTGGGGCCGCTCGGGCGCCCCATCGCCCCCCCCCACACACCTGGCCCCACTGCAATGGGGCGGGGGGGACTCCCCTCTCCCTGCTGCCGCCCCCCCCGTCCCCCTCTCCGATCCGATCCGATGGGGGGAAGCTCCGAGGGTCTCCCCGCTCCTCCCCGCTCTTCCCCCCCCCGTTAGCTGCCACCTGTTTGTTGTGTGAACCTCTGCGGTTTCCCCCCGCTCCGCTCCGCTCCGCTCCTCCCCTCCGCGCTGCGATCGCGAAGCCGGAGCCGCTGCCAAGCCAAACCTCCGCTCCGGGAGCTTCCTCGCTACAATGAACTTTTGACGGGACGCTGGGGGCGCGACGCGAACACTCGCCCTTTTGTGCCGCCGCTCAATCGGGCCTTTCAGCAGAGCCCGTCGCCTTCTCATATCAAATCCCCCCCCCGCCGCCACCCTGGAGCGCCGAGCCGGGGATAACGCGGCAGCGGGATAATGCGGCCGGGACTGGCGTGATCCCCGCGGGCGGCTCGGGGCAGAGCCGAGCTCCCAAAACCGGTGGGACCGTCCCCGTAAACAAATGGGCTCGTTTGCAAAGCAAAGGTTGCCGGGCCTGTGGCGTTCCGCGCCGGCTAAAACGAGCGAGCGGCTTCGTGGATACGCGGCACCCCCCTTCCCCAGCTCCGGAGGGATCGGAGCGCCTGGTTCGGCCGCGTCGCTCGCGCCGGGGACCCCGTTGGGCCAGGAGGGAGAAAGATCCCCAAAAAAACAACCTGGCCGAGTTGGGAAAAGAAGGTGGCTGGTTTCCGGGGCAGCGGAGAGGAGCCCTGGCAGGGCCCCCCCGGAGCAAAGCTTCCGTCGCCGCTTTGGCTCCGTCCCGAGACGTCATGGGAAAACTGGCTCCGTAACTCAGGGTGAATCTGCGACCCGCCATGCTGGCCGGGGCCGATCCGTGATCCAATGGGAGCCGGAGCCGGGCCGGCGGCTCCCCTCCACCCTCTGCCTCGGTTTCCCTCCCCACCCGGCGCGGCGTTGGGATCGCCGGAGTTGGATTTTGACCCCGGAGCGGCTGCGGGGGCCGGGGCGGAAAACGGAGGGGGCCGGGCACGGCGCCTCCCTGCTTTCGCTTCCCCCTTTGGTTTCCCCTTCCGGCCGCTGCGCCAGAGCCGGGCAGGGCCGCGTCCCAAACTGTCCCCCCCTCCCCGAGCCCGGGCGCCGCTCGTGCCTTTTCAGGGTCGTCCCGGGAATTCGGGATCCAAATACGGGAATAAAAACGTTCCTCCCCCGTCGGCCTCCTCCCCGATGTGTCCGAGCGGGCCGAAGCTCGCTCCTGCTTCCGGCTGTGCTCCGGGTGCTCCCGCGGCGCTGGGGCGGGAGTCGGCTTCAGGCCGGGTTTTGGGGCGTTTGTCCCCGTGTTCGGACCACGCCGTAACCGATGGCAACGTGCCGAGCCGAGCCGGTCCCTCGATCCCTCGCGTTGCGCGGCAAAAGCCTCCGGGCTCCGAGCGTCCTGCAGCTCTTCCCGTGATTTCTTTTGCTCCGTTTCTGCCGGACGCCGACGGTCGCTTCTCCCGAGCGGCGATCCCAAAGCACCGCGGTTACAGAAAACCCTCCCATCCTGGGATTCGGCCTCGAGGTGAGGGGCTGCAGGCCCCGCTCCGAACCGGCATCGCTCCCGGACCTCGGCAGGGACCTTTGGGAAACCTTCCCTCGAACTCGTCTGGTGGAGTGCTGGGAACGGCCTCATCCCGCCTTGGGACGTGGGAAAAACTCGGATCCTGCCGCGAGCGCCGGCAGCTGGAAAGCCCGAGTCTCCGGAGGGTTCGTCTTCCACGAATCCGAAGTATTTTAGCAGTTGTCGCCGGCCTCGGCAGCCGGCGTGTTCCCCTCGCGCTTCCGAGCGGGATGTAATACTGCTTCCAAGCGCGTTGATCGTTTCCCGCTATTTAAAGCAAAAAACACCAAACCGTGGCGGCTCTGAGAGCATCCCGGAGCGCCTCCTGCCGGGAAAGGTGCCGGCGCCCCGCGGGCTCCCGACTCCTCGGAGAGGAGGAAGAGTCAGAACCTGGGAGAAAGAGAGAGAAACACCACCAAATTGTTGGTTTTTCCCCCCGAATGAGGGCGATTAACCGCTGGAGCAAACTCCCAGAAGGAAGGGGAGGATTTTGGAGCCGTCGATGGATTGGCATCCGATCCGGAGACCCTGGCAGAGCGAGCCGGGAATCCCTTGGAGACCAGGGGGCTTCCCCAGCCCGGCTGCCCTCCGTTTCGGATCCGGGAGGCCGTGTCTCCCCGTTACCGCCGTCCCTCCCCGGATAATAGAGCGTTTCCTATTGCCGCTTCCCGGATAAGAGACGGACCCTCTCCGCTCTTCCGCCGGCGTTTCCGACCGCTCGGCCGGAGCTGTTCGCAGTCGCCGCCGAGGAATTCCCAAAGCGAAGCCGGAGGAGGAGGGGGGGGGGGGATCAGCTGTCCCGACGGCTTCGTATCTCGGCCGGATTCCTCCCCGCGAGGGGCTTTGATCCGCCGCTTGTTTTCCGGGGGAACGGAAAACGGCAGCTGGGAGAGATGCCGCCTCCGCGGGCCCCATGCCGCCGGCAAGCAGAAGCCGAGCGCGAGCCGGGAGCCGCCTCGACCCCGGAAGAAACCCACATCCTGCCCCCTCGTCGGAAACGAGACGTTCGCCCCGGCCGCTGCCTCCGAGGCGCCTTTTCCTGCTGCCGCTGCCGCCGGAGAGAGCGGGAAGGGGGGCGAAAAACCTGGGTGCCGCTCATGAAACTCTGGAACGGGGTAAAACGCCCCGTTCTGGCACGCAGCGGGAAGCGGAAGCCGGGAACGAGCCGCCGGCTTCGCTCTTCTGGGAGCGAGGAGGCTTGACGGAGCGGGGAGGAAAGCGAGAGCCAGGCGGCCAGGCCGCGTCCTTGTCTTCCCGGAGACGGTTTTCCGACTGCCGCGTGGAAAGGGGACCTGTCCTGGGGAAAGCGGCCCCTGGCCCTTCTCAGCGTTTTCCCTAGGGAGCTTCCCGGCCTCGGGATGGGTTTTATTTGCCCGGATGCTCCCCGGGGGATTTTGGTTCATTTTAAAGCTTCCGCGCTGGGGCCGAAGGGTTTGCCGCCATCCGCCTTTCCGCTCCCGAAACGGTGGTGTCCTGCGCTTCGGTCTGTGCCTGGGAAGCACCAGCTCGGCTTTTCCAAGGGGAGGGAAAACCTTTGGAGCCTGGAGCTGGTGAAACTGCTCGTGGGGTGACCCAAGCAGCCGAGCCGTCCTCGCCACCGGCCCCGGGGAGGGACGACGGGATCGTGGCCGCCGCCGACCCACCGTTTTCCTCCTTTTCCATACAGATCTGTCCCGGAACCGCTTCGCCGAGGTGCCGGAAGACGCCTGCCGGCTGGTGTCGCTGGAAGCGCTGAGCCTCTACCACAACTGCCTGCGGAGCATCCCGCCCGCCATCGCCAACCTGCAAGCCCTCACCTACCTCAACCTCAGGTAGGGAGCGGCCCCGGCGCCGCCGGAGGAGCCGCCGCGGCGCTTCCCGAGGCCGGAGCCGGAGCCGGAGGCTGCCACGGGCCCTGTCGCTCCTCCCCGGCAGCCGCAACCAGCTGGCCGCGCTGCCCGCCTGCCTCTGCCGCCTGCCGCTCAAGGTGCTCATCGCCAGCAACAACAAGCTGCCGCTGCTGCCCGACGCCATCGGCGCCCTGAGCGCCCTCCGGCAGCTGGTGAGCCGGGGAAAAAGGGGGATGCCGGGATGCGCCGGATGCGGCGCCGCGGCGGAGCCGCCTCCGTCGCCTCGCTGACCTTCCCCTCGGCAGGACGTGAGCTGCAACGAGCTGCAGTCGCTGCCGGCCAGCGTGGGCAAGCTGGAGTCGCTGCGGGACCTCAACGTCCGCAGGAACCAGCTCACCGCCCTGCCCGAAGGTGGGTGCCGCGGAGCGGAGCGGGGGAGCGCGCGCGCGGAGCGCGGAGCGGGGAGCCGCATCCGGCAGCTCCGACGGCTCCGCCACCCCCCCCCCCCACACACTTCCTCGCTCCAGAGCTGTCGGAGCTGCCGCTCGTCCGCCTCGACTTCTCCTGCAACCGCGTCGCCGCCATCCCCGTCTGCTACCGCCACCTCCGCCACCTCCAGACCATCCTGTCCGACAACAACCCGCTGCGCTCGCCCCCCGCCCAGGTGAGCGGCGTGGCCGGGACGGCAGCGGGGCGACGGGATACGGGAAGAGGAGGAGGGGGGGGATCCCGATCCCGCCGCCTTTGCCTCTTTCCAGGTGTGTCTCAAGGGCAAGGTGCACATCTTCAAATACCTCAACGTCGAAGCCTGCGGCAAAGCGGCGCCGGAGCTGGCCGACCTCGCCCGCGCCGCCCGGCCCTCCGCCTTCGGCACCTGGTGAGGGAGGGAGCGCGGCGGGAGCCGGCCGGAGCCGCTGGAAGCGCCGGAAGCGCCGCCGCTGCCCGCCCCGCTCTCTGCTCCTCCGCAGCCTCGCCGACGAGCTCTACCCCGCGCGCCAGTACGGAGGCCTGGACTCCGGCTTCAACAGCGTCGACAGCGGCAGCAAGCGCTGGTCCGGCAACGAGGTGGGCGGGCGAGCGGAGAGGGGGGCGCCGCATCCCGGCGGGTCCCTCCCGGAGCCGCCTTCTCCCCAGGGTTTCCCCCTTTCTCTCCCGTCTCAGTCCGCGGATGAGTTCTCGGATTTGTCCTTCCGGATTGCCGAGCTGGCCCGTGAGCCCCGGCAGCTGAAGGAGAAGCGGCACGGAGCGGGTGAGCGGAGCCGTGGATCCTCTCCGGTCGCGGAGCTGCTCCGATTGGAGCCGGCGCCTGACGCTTTCCCTCCCTGCAGCCGGCGACAGCGACCTGGAGCAGGTCGACTTCATCGACGGCAGCGTCAACGGGGAGGAGGAGGAGGAGGCGGCGATGGCGGCAGCAGCCGCCCGCTCCGACGCCAGCTCGCAGGGCCCGGCCCCGCTGGAGGTGAGGCCGCTTCCCCCCGTTCCCGCCGGGCTCCCGGCGCTCCGCACCCTGTGCCCACCTTCCTCTCCCTCTTCCGCAGGGGAAGCGGAGGCCAGAGAAGAGCCTGTCCCCACAAGCGGAGGCGGGGGACAAAGCCGCGGGTGGCAGGTGAGCGTTGGCGCAGCCGGTGGGATGGGGGGGACGCGCTGTTCCCGCCACCGTTCCTGCTGCTGTTCCCGTTCCCACCGCCATTCCCGCTCATGACGCCACCGTTCCCAGGGCGGCTCCGGGAGCCGTCCAGGCTCGGGAAGAGGCCGCCGGCGAGGAGCGCAGGCGCCCCGAGACCCTCCAGCTGTGGCAGGAGCGCGAGCGGCAGCAGCAGGCGCTGCGGAGCCAGAGCCTGGAGAAGCGGGACAGGTACGGAGCCGGAGCCGGAGCGGACACGGAGCCGGAGCGGGGACGCCTGGGCCCCCGCCGCCGCCGCCTCCAACCTCTTCCTCCATTCCAGCTTCCTGCGAACGGCGCCCAGAGCCGGCCCCGCCGCCGCCACCGTCCCCACGCAGAGCAAGTAAGACCCCTAATTCCCCCCCAAAACCCTCCCGGACGCCTGGGCCCCCCCGGACGCCTGGGCTCACCGTGGGCCCCCTCCCTCCGCAGCGGCCAGCCGGACAGCAGCACCTTCCTGCCGCGGAAGCCGAGGACGCAGGTGAGGACGCCGGGCTCGTTAGGGGAGGGTTAACGATGGCCGGGCGCTAATTAACCGCTCCCCCCCCCCACCCCCCCATGGCTGCGTTGCAGGGCCCGGATCCGCCTCCCAGCACCCCACGACCGGCTTCGCCCCGGCAGGCGCCGCGGCAGCAGGGTGAGTCGCCCGGACGCCTGGGCCCCCTCCGGATGCCGGGAGGGCCGAGGAGGCAGCGCGAGGCGCCCGGACGCCTGGGCCCCCTTGCGACGCCGCCTCCCTCCCTCCCTCCCTCAGAGCCGCCCGCCGGCGCCCGCAGCTCGTCGCCCCGCGAGCCCGGCGCGGCCCCGAAGCCCAACAGCTTCCTCTTCCGCTCGTCGTCGCGCAGCGCCGTCCGCTCCGGCTCCGGTACGTGGTGCCGCCGGTGCCGCCACCATCGTCCCGGTGTGGGGGGGGGGCTGCGCCGCCGCTGACCCCCCCCAAATCTCCCTGCAGCCTCCCCCCTGGACGCTCCCGACCCCCCGCGGCTCCGCGCTGCCGCCGCTGCTACCGCACCGGAGCCGGACAACAAGGAGCTGGTGGCCGAGATGCGGAAGGTAGAGCCGGGGCGGCCGGACGCCGGGGCCCCTCGCGGTGCCCCCGCCCCCCCCCCCCAAAACATCGCTCACCGCCCCCCCCCCGTCCCCGTCCCCGCAGAGCATCGAGGAGCTGCTGCAGCTCTCGCTGGGCGAGGACCTGGGCGAAGCGCTGGCCAACGGGGCCGTGCTGTGCCAGCTGGCGAACCGCCTGCGCCCCCGCGCCGTGCCCTTCATCCACGTGCCCTCGCCCGCCGTGGTGAGTCCGCGCTGCCCGGACGCCGGGGCCCCTTTTCCCCCCCCCACCCCCACCCCCCTGCCAACCTCGCCCGCCCGCTCGCTCGCCCTCCTCCGCAGCCCAAGCTCAGCGCCGTCAAGAGCCGGAAGAACGTGGAGAGTTTCCTGGAGGCCTGTCGGCGCCTGGGGGTGCCCGAGGTGAGCGGGATTCCGGAGTGGGGGGGGGGACGGACACACACAACACGGACGCACGGAGGGGCCCCGGCGTCCGGCTCGCTGACGCGGCGCTTTTCCCCCCCCCCCCCTTGTGTCGGCTCGCAGGTGGCGCCGCGCTCGGCAGGCGCCGGGCCGCGGGGGGGGGGGGCCGTGCGTCCCCCCGCCGCCGCCGTCGCCTGCCGCCGTCGCCCCCCCGCCGGCCCCCCGCCACCTCGCCGGCTTCGCCCTCTTCTATGTCCTCGTCATGTCGCTGCTTTACTTGGCTTATTGCTCTGCCGGCGTCTTCTGAGGAGCCGCCGCTGCCGCCGCCGCGGGGTGGGGGGGGACACGGGGACGTCCCCATCCCCCCCCGCCCCCGCCCGCTCCCCTTAACCCCCCCGGGCGAGCCGGGGCCGCACCCCCTCCCTTAATTATTATTAATATTATTATTATTATTATTATTGGGGTGCGGCCCCGGCTCGCCCCGCCCCGGCGGCGCCTCCCCTTAAATTATAACTCTATATTTGATATATATATGTGGGGGGGGAGGGGTATTTATGGGGGCTCCGCTCGTGTGTCGCCTGCGCTTGGCCCCCCCCCCGCGCTGCCCCCCCCCCAAATCTAACCCCCCCCCCCCGTCTCCCCCCAGGCCGCCCTGTGCCGGCCCCAGCAGGTGCTGGAGGAGGAGAGCCTGGGGCGCCTGGCCCGCACCGTGGGGGCGCTGCTGCGCCTGGCCCCGCCCCCGCCGCCCCCTGGCCCCGCCCCCTAGCCCCGCCTCCCTGCATGGCTGGGCTCTGCCCCTCCCCTCAGCCAGGCTCCGCCCCCTCCTTCCACCGGGCTCCGCCTCCCCTGTTTTGGGGGGGGGGTGGCTGCCCTGTGCCTGGTGAGAGGTGTGTGGCTGGGCACGGAGTCACGTGACACTCACGGCGGCCATCTTTGGTGAGGGCGGCCAGGCGTGGAGTCACGTGACACCCACGGCGGCCATCTTTGGTGAGGGCGGTCATGGACAGAGCCCTACCAGGGATAACGCGTCGATGTGAAGCCCTGGACGGCCATCTTTACTGAGGGCATTCATACGGAGGGGATGCCCGGGATGGCCATTTTTACTGAGGGCTGCCAGTTACGTGGCAGTGACACTGCCACCCCCAGGACAGCCATCTTAACTAAGGGCAGCCAGGCACAGTCATGTGGAGGTGATGCCCACGACGGCCATCTTTGCTGAGGGCGGCCACACACGGAGTTATGTGGTGCCCAGGACCACCATCTTTACTGAAGGCAGCTAGGGACAGAGTGACATGGCAGTGAAGCCCAGGACAGCCATCTTTAAAGAGAGCAGCTGGGAATGGACTCATGTGGAGGTGACGCCCATGGCAGCCATCTTAACTAAGGGCAGCCAGGCACAGTCAGTTGGAGGTGAGGCCCAGGGCAGCCATATTTACTGAGGGCAGTTAGGCACAGACACAAGTGGTGGTAAAGCACATCTTTGGCACATGGAGGTGACACCCGGAGCAGCCATCTCTGCTGAGGGCAGCCAGGTAGGGACCCACACCAGGGGTAAGATGCAGGGAGCCCATGACAGCCATCTTTACTGAGAGCAACCGGGGACCCGGTCACTCCACGGGTAAGAAATGAAGCCCAGGATGGACGTTTTTACCAAGAGCAGTAATCACACGTGAGCGCTCTACTCTGCTCTGCTCAGGGAAGCCATCTTTAGTGAGGGCGTGGCTCTCCTAGCTTGGGGGGGGGGCCTGGGATGGCATGAGTGTGCAGGGGCCTCAGCAGCAGTTCCAGCACCCCCATATCCTCCCAGGACCCCCCTGTGGTGCAGGATCTGGCCCATCCCTGACCCCAGTGGAAACGGGGGGGGAATGGGGGCCCTGCACCCCCCCCCCCGGCCTGCGGGCTGGGGGGGGGGGGGTATTCACCCCCCTGCCCAGGGGGTTAATTGGACACTGGAATCCGATGGACACTGGACAGACGGACGGTGCAGCGGCAGGAAGAGGGGGGAACGTGGGTGAGGGTAGAGGACACCGGACACCTGGGTCCTCGGCCCTCCCCTCCCCTCCCCCCCTCCCCGGGTGACCAAAGTCCCCCACAGGGACTGGAGCCATCTGGGGACAAGGGCAACCCCCCTCCCCCCCCACCCGGACACCTGGGTCCCTCCACCGGGTCCCTGCCCCCTCCCCTCCCAGGGCCCCTTGACCAATGAGGCGGCAGGATGAACCCTGGTGGTTGGGGGGGGGGGGGGCGGGGGCAGTGCTGCCCCCTGGCCAATCGCCTGCGGCCTTGGAGCACCCGCCCCCCTCCCCACCCCCCCTTACTTAACCCTTTCCTCTCCTTGTGGCGGGGGAAGAACCATGCATCCCACCCCCACCCAAAGGGACCCAGGCGTCCGGGTTCCCCCCCCCCCCCCCACAGGGGACCCAGGCGTCCGGGCTGCCCCCAGGCCCCGTTGGCTCCAGGCCCCGGCGGCTCGGCGCGGTGGCAGCGGCGGCAGCGATGGCAGCGCGAGGCGGGTTTCTAGACAATATATATTAGATCTCGTTGCAGTCTCTCGCTCTTTTCTCTTTCTTGCTCAGAAAAATAAACGGCGCCGGGGCAGCGCGCCCGGACGCCGGGGTCTTCTTGCACGGGGGGGGGGGCCGGCTATAAGAACGGGTTGGTGGCTGGGTGCTTGATGACGAAGGGGGCCGGCGGCACCGTCTGGGGAGGGGGAAGAGAAAGAGAGAGAGATGGGCGTTAGGGGCCCCCCCCCGTGTCCGTGTGTCCCCCCACCCCATGCCGTGCTCACCACGAAGGGGTTGGTGGAGACCCCCACCGGCTGCCCCGCTTTGGTTGTCCCGAAGCTGCTGAAGCCCGATCCTGCGGGAAAGGGAAGGAAGGGGGTCAGGATCCAGGGGGGAGTTTGTCCCAGCCCCTCACGGAGGCAGTGGCGGGGGGGGGGCAAGGGGGGGTCTGTCACGGCCCTTACCGTTATGCTGCTGGCCCGGGGGGGCCACCGGGGGCGAACAGGGAGGGCTGGAAAGCAGCGGGGAAGGCGCCGGGCAGGGGGGCAGACTGGGGGGCGGCGAAGCCAGCGGGAGACCCCACGGAGAAGGCGGCTCCTGCGGGAAGGGATGAAGATGCAGAGGGGGGTTTGGCCGTGCTGGGGGGGGGACAGGACCGGAGTCATCGTCCAGCGGGGGGGGGGGGATCACTCACCGGGGGCCGGGCCGTTGCTCTGGAAGGGGTTGGTGCCGGGGCCGGTGTGGCAGGGGGGGGCGGCGAAGGGGTTGGTGGGGGCTGGCGGAGAGACACGGAGAGGGGTGTCACGGGGGAGGGCCCCACACGCTGTGGAGAGCGGGGGGGGACACAAACGGGGACTGGGGGGGGGCCTTACTTACCCCCGTGGGTTGGCAGCGGCGGCGGGGGGTGGCTCAGGGTCCCGAAGAGGCTGCGGGGGGAGAGGAGGGAGCAGCGCTGGGATGGGGGCAGATGGGGAAATGGGGGGGGGGGGGCACTTTGCCCCCCCCAACGATGGGTCATTATGGTAGAGTGCGCATTGCGTCAGGGGAATACGGTACCTGACACTGGCTCTGCCCACCTCGGGCATCCTGGCGGGGGCGGGGGCCGCCTGGCACAGCAGCGCCCCCTGCGGGAGACAAGGGGGAGCCCAGATGTCCGGGGGGGCAGGGCAGGGGGGAGCCCCCCCGAGCCCCCCCATTAATCCCTTTGGGGGGGACACCCTGGACCCCTCCCCGTTAGTCCTGGAGCCCCGGAGGTACCTGTGGGCGCGGGGAGGGGGTGGAAAGGGGCCGCGGCCCCCCCGAAGGCGGGCGCTCCCGGGCCGGCTCCGAAGGCGTCGAAGTTGGCGAAGGCAGCGTGGGCCGGGGCCTGGCCTGGGGGGGGGGCAGAAAGCCGCGGGTCACCCCAAAACCCTGCGCCCCCCCGCCCCCGCCCTGGACCTCCCGGGCTGCTGTGCTGCAAAGTGCCCTGCGGGGGCGCCGCGCCTCCACCCACTGCTCTGTGGTCAGCATGCGCCTAGCAGGCACCCCCAAGGGGCTTGTCTAGCACAAGCTTGAACTCTGTGATCAGCTCCCTCCCCCCCCCCCCCGACTCTATGGCAGGACCCCTCTGGGCCAGTGCTCAATGGTCAGAGCCCTCCCAGGACTCCTCTCTGGCCCTACACTCAATGCTCAGTGCTCCTCCCATGAGCACTCTAGTCCCATGCTCTATGGTAAATGCCCCCCACAACTCCTCTCTACCCCCCTGTCTATGGTCAGTGCCTTCTGGGACTCTTCTGCTCTCCTCCTGCTCTATGGTGGATCCTCCACCCACCCCATGATCCTTCTCTGGCCCCTGAATCTATGGTCAGGGTCTGCTCTGCCCCCTGGCTCTATGGTGCCCCCCCCCCCCCCCAGCTGCACAATCCCTCTCCAGTCCCCACTCCATGCTCAGTGTCCCCACCAAGTTCCTCCAGCCCCCCACTCTATGGTGGGTCCTCCCACCCCAGGAGCCCTCTCCAGCCCCCACTCTATGGTCAGGGCCCCCCCCCGGGCCCCTCCGTCCCCCCCTTCCATGGCAGGTCCCCCAGCTCACCGGGGAAGGCCGGGAAGGCGGCAAAGGCAGGCGCCGGCTGGGGGGCGGCGAACGGGTCCCCCCCCGATGTCGGCCAGCAGGTCGGTGCTGGCTTTCTTGGCGGGTGGCGGGGGCCTGTTCTGGGCCAGGCGGGGCTGAGAGACACGGCCGGCGTCACGGACCGGGCACCCAGGCGGCCGAGCTCCCCGTTTCCCCCCTTCCCTGCGGGACCCGGGTGGCCCCCACTCACCTGGCCGGCCGCCCCCGCCAGCACCGGTGCCGCCGCGTCCCCCAGGAGCGTCTGCGCGGGCGCAGCCTCGGCGGCCAAGCCCTGGCTGGGCAGCGAGGAGGCAGCAGCGGCCTTGGCTCGCTCTGGCGACACGTACCTGTGGGGAGACAAGGGGCGCGTGAGCGGGGCCGGCAGCAGTGCAGCCCCGGCGGGTGCCAGCGGGCCCTACGGAAACAGAAGCGGGAGGCACCGCGAGGCAGCTGCCGTGTTACCAGCGCTTTTTCTCATATTTCTCCTGCAGGAACTCCTTCACCTTCTGCGGGTCGCGCGAGTCCGGCAGCGGGGCAGCTCGCGGGTCAGCAGCACCAAGCCAAACCTTGCGCAGGCCTGGGCGGGAAGGGGACGGGGGGAGCATGAGCCGGCGCTGGGGGGCCACGGGGGAGCCAGCGCCAGCCGGGGGGGGGGGGACAACGGACGTGGCGGGGGGGTCGCTCACCTCGTTGCCGCGGGCCTGCAGGAACTGCACCTCGGCCTCGGTGAAGGTGGTCATGGAGATGGACTTGACGCGGTGAGGGGGGTTCAGCCCCCGCCTGCGGGCGACACCGCAGTCACCGCGGGGACCAGGGCATCCAGGGGGGGCCTGCTCCCCCCCACAGACCCCACCACCCCCTCAGGGGAACCAGGCGTCCAGGGGGGCCCTGCTCCCCCCCATAGACCCCCACCACCCCCCCAGGGGACCCAGGCGTCCGGGGGGGGGGGCCCTGCTCCCCCCCAAAGACCCCACTGCCCCCTGGCTGCCCCTCCAAGCCCCGCCCCCTCCCTCCTCTCCCGGGAAGCCCCGCCCCCTCGCCCCACGTGCGCCCCTGCCCTGAAGCCCCGCCTCTCCCCTCTCCCCCCTCCCCCGGCCGCGCCCCTCGCGCGACCAATCACCGCCCGCCGCCGCCGCGCGCGCGGCCCCGCCCCCTCTCCCGCGCCGTTAACGGCCCCGCGGCCCCGCCCCCCTCCCTCCCCCCCCCGCTCCCCGCCGCCGCCGCCGCCGCTCACAGCGCCCCCGAGCAGCCGGTGCAGACGAGGCTGCCCACGGTGATGTCCACGTAGGTGACGCCGCGCTGGCCGCACTCGAAGCAGAGCCGGTTGGCGGGCTCGGTGCTCACCAGCTCCCGCACGCGGCGGGACCACACCTCTGCCTCGGCATCGCGGGGCAAGCCGGGCTTCCTGCCGCCGCCGCCGCCCACCGGCCCGGCCCCCCCCGGCCCCGGGCCCGGCCCACCGCCGCCACCGCCGCCGGCCGCCGCCATCCGCCAGCCCTCACACGGCAGCGGCGGCGGCGGCGCGCACTGCGCAGGCGCGGGCCGCACCCCCCCTTCCTCCTTCCCCTCCCCCCGCCCCTCCGTGCCGCGCACGCGCGCTGCGGCCGGCGCGCGGCACCGCCCTCGCGGCGGCGCGCTCTACTGCGCAGGCGCCAGATCGGCCCCCGCCCCCTTCCTCCTCCTCCGCCGCCGCCACCGCCCTCGCGGGGGAGGGGGGGGCGGCGCGCGGGCGCGGGCGCGCACGTGGCCGACGGTGGCCGACGGGCGCCCAACGGCCGTTCCCGCCAAAGCGCCACGGTCGCGGCGCGCGCGCGCGCGCCCGCCCAACGGCCGTTACCCGCCAAAGCGCGCGCGCGCGTGCGCCTGAGGCGGCCCCGGCCCTTCAGGTAGGCGCCGGGCGCCGCCCGCTGCCCTTCTCCCCCGTCGGGTTCCCCCTCGGGGGTTTTACCCGTTTGCCTCCCACCCCCGGAGCCCTCGGGGACGCTGTTCCCCCCCCCGGCCGTGAGAGGGTCGTGAGGCCTCTTCCACCCCCCCGGGGCCGCGGGGGCTCCTCCGCCTGCTCCCGCCCTGCTCCGGTGCCCCGTTGGGCTCCTTCCCCCGTTGAACTGCCCCCCCCGCCGGGACCCCCCCCCCCCCAAGCCCGCCAGCAGCCGCCCCACGTTTCCCTCAGGATCCACCCGGTTTGGGCTGCTCTCGCCGCCCGAGCCCGAGGGCCCGAGCCGTTATTTTTATCCCCGGCGCGAGGAGCCGCCTGTGCGTGTGCGCGCGCGTGTTGGGCGACTGTTAACACCTCCGCGTTCACAGCGCTCCGTCTCGCCTTCCTCCGCTCGCGGCAGCGTCGGCGGTGCTCGTCCTTCCCCCGACACCCTGCTCGCGTGGCGGCGGCGGCGGCGACGCTCCCTTCCTCGGCGAGCTGCTGTCGCTTTGCGCCTCGCGAGCTGCCGGCGGCGTTTTTCAAGGGAATGAGCTGCCCCCTCGAGCTTATTTCCTCCTCTGATTTTTCCCACGTGCTGCCAGTTTCCGGAGGGTTGCGGCGCGGCTCTGCCGCCGCGGCGGGGTTTGAGCGGGGAAGCGGCGCCGAGCGCCCCGAGGAGACACCTGCGAGGCCAAAACCGGGGCGCCCGGGGGCCCTTCCCGCTCCCCAGGGCCGGGAGATGGGATGCTGCCGGCACCTGGAGCCGCCGGCCCTGACGCAAACCACCACTCTGCGCCCGGAGGAAGCGCATTCAGCTGCTTTTTTGTTTAATAGTGCACAGAACCACTTTACAAAAGAAATACCCCCCCCTTCCCTCCCCCCCGGCAAAAATCCTAAATACAGAGGCAATTAAACGCTTGTTTTCTCGTTTTGTTGGTTTTTTGGCAACACGGTTGTGTTTTTGCAGTGACCCTACTTTAAATACGTTGTCGTCGTCGTCGGTTCAGTAGCATCGGGATCCGCCCCGGCGCGGGCGGAAGCGGCCGTCGGTGGGGACGAGCGGGGACCTGCCTCGGAGAGCCGGAAGGGAGGGTGCGGACGGGAGCGGCGCCGGCTCCAGGGGGGGCCGCGGCGGCGAGGAAGGCAACACCGGTAACCGCGGCGGGGGAGAGGAAGGGGGGAAACCGAGGCACAGAGAGGTGAAGTGACTTCCCAGGGGCACCGGGAGCCCCGCGTCTCCCACCCGGGCTCCGACTGCTCCGCTTCGCTCCTCCGAAATCCGGGAGAGCGAGTGGGAGCTTCCCGGAAAACCCGCTGGGGCGGCGGCGGAGCTCGACGCGCGAGCCCGGCCCTCGGCGCTCTGGCACCTGCTCCGTGCTCCGGCACCCGCTCCGTGCGCCACCAGGGCGGGACAAGGAGCCGAGCGGCAATAACCCCCCCGGAATTATAGCGTAATCCCGTCGATCCGCTTGTGTTTGTGTAGCTGCCTGAGTGCTGAGATAAGGCTGGGCTGACGGGGGCCCCCGTGCCGGGGCGGGGCGTGCCGGGGGGGGCCGCGTGCCGGCGGTCGTGTCTAGCCCTTGGCGCTCCCAGACCGCCCGGAGCCTTCGGAAGGGAGACGCCGACGCTCGCCTGCCCCCTCCGCTTCCCGCCCGGAGCGGCTCCTCGGCGAGGGAGGTGGGATGGCGACGCGTCCGCGTCAAACGAGTCGAAGGGAAACGCGCCGGGCCGGGAGACGGCGCGAAGCCGCGGAGCCTCCCGGGGTCCCTCGGACCCTGCATCCCTCCGGCCCGGCCCCGCGCTCCCGCTCCCTCCCCCGGCCGGGAAGAAAACCCTCGGCCTCCTCCTCCTCCTCCTTGTCCCGCTCCTGCTCCGGAGGAGCGGCCCCGGCGCGGGCGGGAATCCCGCGGCCCCAGCGCGGGGGCAAAACCCCGCCGGCCCCTGCAGCGACCCATAAATACCCCCCGCCCCCCCCATCCCCGGCATAAATACGTTTGCAAAGCGGTTACGGCGTCCGGCTGGCGCTGGGCCCCCTCCTTCCCGGGAGGGGGGAACGTCCCGAAATCCAGTCCGGGTGGGATCCCCCCTCCTCATCCCGCAGTCCGGAGTGGGGGAACATCCCGAAATCCAGTCCGGGCAGGATCCCCCCTCCTCATCCCGCAGTCCGGTGGAGGGGAGAACGTCCCGAAATCCAGTTCGGGTGGGATCCCCCCTTCCTCATCCACAGTTTGGTGTGTGGGGGGGAACATCCCGAAATCCAGTCTGGATGGGATCCCCCCTCTTTGTCCCGCAGTCTGGGGTGGGGGAATGTCCCGAAATCCAGTCCGGGTGGGATCCCCCCTCTTCATCCCGCAGTCCGGAGTGGGGGAACGTCCCGAAATCCAGTCCGGGCAGGATCCCCCCTTCCTCATCCCACAGTCTGGAGTGGGGGAACATCCCGAAATCCAGTCCGGGCGGGATCCCCCCCCTCGTCCCGCAGTCCGGCGGCAGCGTCCCGGCCCAGCCGTGCGTTGCGAGGGGACGAGGCGGTGGCGGCGGCGGCCGAGGCGCACCGGGCAGCGCGGCGCGGGGGAGAGCGGGACGCCGCCGCCGCCGCCGGCATCGTCGGCAGCCCCCCGGCACCGTCGGCAGCCCCCCGGCAGCGGCGGCGGCGGCGGCGGCTCAGATGGCGGTGTCCCAGAGCACGGTGTGCTGGCGGCGGCAGGGCGGCGTGCCGGCCTTGCGGGCCTCGGCGCCGCGGCGCCAGCTGGGCAGGATGGGCATGCTCTCCTGCTTGCAGAGCCCGCGCTCCGGCCGGTGCCGCGCCTTGATCTCCTTGCACACGCAGCGCTTCCGCTCGATCACCTCCAGCAGCTTCCCGTCCCGCTCCCGGGCGGCGGCGGCGGCACCGGCGGCGGCGGCGGCGGCAGCGGGGGGGGCTCGGCGGCGGCGATGGCGGCGGCAACGGCTCCCCGTGGGGCGCCCCACGGCGGCCCCCGCGGCGGCGCGGCGCTCTCGCGCGGGCCGCGCCGCCTGCCGCACGCCCGAGGTGGAGGCCGAGCGGCCGAGCCGGTAGCCGCCGGGGAAATCTGCGGAGAGGCAGGAGCCGGCTGAGCCCCGGCGAGCGGGCAACGCTCTCCGGCGCTCCCGGGCTGGTGGGACAATCCCCGTGTTTTATTCCCTTCTTTCCTCCGCGCGCCCCGGCGCCGGCACCTACCTCCGTTGCGGTGGCAGGCGGGGAAGGTCTGGCAGGGCACCGGCAGCCCCGTGCGCCCGCCCGGCGCCCGCAGCGGGATCCCCGACGGCGCCAACGCCGCCGCCGCTGCCGCCTCGTCCCGCTCGGCCTCGCCGCCGCCCGGCCACCCCCGGGCAGCCTCCGGCGCCTCTGCGGGGCGGAAAAGCGGCTCAGCCGGCGCCGGGAATTAAAAATCCCCCCCGTCCCCGCGTTATCGCGACGCCAACTCACTCTCTGCTTCTTTCCCCTTGCGACCGCCGTAGGGTCCCTTGCGGGCAGCGCCCAGCCGCCGCCGGCGTCGTCCTCGCCGCGCGCCCGCCCGCTGCCGCGCAGGCTGTCGTAGGCCGGCGGGCGCCTCGCTCCGCCGCTCGCCGCCGGGTAAGTCCAGAGCAGCCCCAGCGGGGGCTCGGGGCGGGCGGCGGCGGCGGGGAGCCGGGCGGCAGCGGTGGCGGCGGGGGGCAGCACCGCCTCAGCGGCGGGCGGCAGCGCCGCCGTCACCTTGACGGCCTGGTACACCACGGCGTAGGCCAGCGCCGGCGGCGCCGGCAGCGACGCCTTGTCCCTGCCGGGCTGCGGCACGGGCAGCAGCGAGGGCGGCGGCGGCGGGCGGGCGGCCGCGGTGGCGCCGGGAGCCTCCGCCTTGGCGTGGGCGCAGGGCTGCAGCGGCGTCGAGTGGCTGCGGGCACGGCCCGGCGGCGGTGCTGCTGCCGCCGTCACCATCGCCGTCACCGTCGCCGCCGCCGCCGGCGCCTCCTTGGCGTGCAGCGGCACGGGCAGCTTGGAGGGCTCGGTGCCGGCGGCGGCGGCGGTGCCGGGGCAGCGGCCTTGTGCGCCTTGCCCAGGGGAAGGCCAGCAGCGGCGGCCGGTGCTGCAGCAGGTTGGGGAAGGGCGGCGGGATGCCGGGCAGCGGCGGCGGCGGCACCGTCGTCGTCGTCGTCGTCGGCAGCAGCAGCGCCGGGGGCGGGCGGTGCTGGGGGGCGCCGGGCCCCCCCTCAGCGCGCGGCGCCGGCGGCAGCGGCGGCATCTCCCCGGCCGCCGGGTACTTCATCTCCTCGTAAATGGCTTCGCCCTCGTCCCAGGCCTCCTCGGCGCCCCGGCACACGTCGCCCACCATCTCGATGTAGACGGGCTCTTCCTCATCCTCCTCCTCCTCCTCCTCTTCCGCCGCTGCTGGGGGCGGGTCGGGGCCGGCGCGGGGCCGCGGGGGGGCGGCGGAGGTGGCGGTGCGGCCCCCCCCTCCCGCTCCCGCTCCCGCTCCCGTCCCCGGCGGCGGCGGCGGCGGCTCCTCGAAGGCGGCCGAGAGCTGGGTGTGGGGGCTGCGCGCCGGCTTCTGCGGCGGCACCTTGCGCCCCCCGTCGCGGGGCTCGGCGATGCCACCCGCCGCCACCGTCACCGCCACCGCTGCTGGGGGGGCAGCGTCAGGGGGGCGGCGCCCCACAGAGCCCCCTCCCTCCTGCCCCACGGCGCCCCGCGGACCCCCCGTCCTGCCCCACAGGTCCCCAGTGAACCTCTCTTTCTGCCCTGCAGCACCCAATAACTCCCTCCTGCCCCACAAGTCCGCCATAATGCCTTGCTTCTGCCCCATGGCACCCATAATCCCCTTCTCTTGCCCCACAAGTCTCCCATAATGCTCTCTTTCTGCCCCACAGCACCCATAATCCCCTTCTCCTGCCCCACAAGTCCCCCATGATGCCCTTTTCCTGCCCCACAGCTCTCCGTAAACCCCTCTTTCTGCCCCAAGGCACCCAGTAACGCTCCCCTTCTGCCCCACAAGTTCCCAGTAACTTTTCCTGCCCCATAGCCCCCTGTAAACCCATTCTCCTGCCCCACGGCACCCCGTAAACCCATCCTCCTGCCCCACAGCACCCTGTAAACCCATTCTCCTGCCCCACAGCACCCCGTAAACCCATCCTCCTGCCCCACAGCACCCCGTAAACCCATCCTCCTGCCCCAACAGCACCCTGTAAACCCATCCTCCTGCCTCACAGCACCCCGTAAACCCATCCTCCTGCCCCACAGCACCCCGTAAACCCATCCTCCTGCCCCACAGCACCCAACAACCCATCCTCCTGCCCCACAGCACCCCGTAAACCCATTCTCCTGCCCCACAGCACCCCGTAAACCCATCCTCCTGCCCCACAGCACCCAACAACCCATTCTCCTGCCTCACAGCACCCCGTAAACCCATCCTCCTGCCCCACAGCACCCAACAACCCATCCTCCTGCCCCACAGCACCCCATAAACCCATCCTCCTGCCCCACAGCACCCAACAACCCATTCTCCTGCCCACAGCACCCCGTAAACCCATCCTCCTGCCCCACAGCACCCAACAACCCATCCTCCTGCCCCACAGCACCCCGTAAACCATCCTCCTGCCCCACAGCACCCTGTAAACCCATTCTCCTGCCCCACAGCACCCAACAACCCATCCTCCTGCCCCACAGCACCCCATAAACCCATCCTCCTGCCCCACAGCACCCAACAACCCATCCTCCTGCCCCACAGCACCCCGTAAACCCATTCTCCTGCCCCACAGCACCCCGTAAACCCATCCTCCTGCCCCACAGCACCCCGTAAACCCATCCTCCTGCCCCACGGCCGCCCCCTCCTGCGCCCCGCAGCCGCCCCATGACCCCTTTGGCGCCCCGCGGCACTCACCGCCCTTCTTGCCGGGGGGCTGCTCGGGGCGCCGGGGGTCGGCGGGGGCGCTGAGGCGGGTGCCGGGGTGGCGGGCGGGTTTGGCGGGGGCCGGCCGGTCGCCGGGGCCGGGGCCGGGACCCGCCGCCACGTCGCCGGATGCGGGGCCGCCCCCCACGGCGTGGCAGGAGAGCGAGCGGGGCGCCATGCCGCCGGCGCAGGGCCGCGGCGCCCGCTCCTGCGAGGCCGGCATGGTCATGAAGCCCACGCGGAAGTGGCGCCGCAGCGAGGCCGCGTCGCGCGCCTTGCCCGCCCTGCCGGGGGGGCAAAACCGTGAGCCCCGCGCGCGTGCCGTGGACCCCCCGTGCCCCCGTCCCGCCCCGCGGCGCGGCGCTCACCCCTGGCGGGCCTCGGCCTCCTTGTGCGGGCGCCAGTCGAGGCGGCTCTTGCGGCACAGCAGGTTCATGGCGGGCGGCGGCGGCGGGGGGCGGGCGCGGGCCAGCGCCCCGTAGGCGCCCGAGCCGCGCTCCTCGATGAAGCGCAGGAAAGCGGCCACCAGCTCCTCGCGGGGGCTAGCGCTCATCCTGCGCCGCCTGCCGGCACCCGCAGCCTGCCGCCACCCGCCCCGCGCCACCGGGACGCCCCCCACCCACCCCCCTGCCTCTGCCCGGGGCGCCGCCGGCCTCCCCACGGCTCGGTCCCGGACACCTGGGCCCCTCCTACCCCCTGGTCTGGGTCCCGGACACCTGGGCCCCTCCTACCCCCTGGTCCCCCCTGGTCCGGGTCCTGGACACCTGGGCCCCTCCGTCCTCCCCATGGGTCAGTCCTAGACGCCTGGGCCCCTCCATCCCTCTCCAACCTTCTCATCCAGGCCCCGGACACCTGGGCCCCTCCATCCCGCCCAGTTCAGGCTCAGGACACCTGGGCCCCTCCATCTCTCCCCTTCCCGGACACCTGGGTCCCTCCATCCCTCCCCTCCTGGACAACTGGGCCCCTCCATCCCCCCTTCGTCCAGATCCCGGACACCTGGGCCCCTCCATCCCCCCCCGGTCCAGATCCCAGACACCTGGGCCCCTCCATCCCCCCTTGGTTCAGGCCCCGGACGCCTGGGCCCCTCCATCCCCCCCGGTCCAGGCCCCGGACACCTGGGCCCCTCCATCCCCCCTTCGTCCAGATCCCGGACACCTGGGCCCCTCCATCCCCCCCTTGGTTCAGGCCCGGACGCCTGGGCCCCTCCGTCCCTCCCCTTCCCGGACACCTGGGTCCCTCCATCCCTCCCCAGTCCAGGCCCCGGACGCCTGGGCCCCTCCGTCCCTCCCCTTCCCGGACACCTGGGTCCCTCCATCCCCCCCGGTCCAGGCCCCGGACACCTGGGCCCCTCCATCCCTCCCCCTCCCGGACGCCTGGGCCCCTCCATCGCTCCCCGGTCCAGGCCCCGGACACCTGGGCCCCTCCATCCCTCCCCCCCCTCCCCTCCCCTCCCCTCCTCCCGCCGCCGTGCAGGCCGCGGCCGCCCGAGCTGCCCCCGGCGGGGCCCCGCCCCGGGGAGGGGCCGCCGCTACCTGGCGCGCTGGGGGGGCCGGGCCCCCCCGGGAGCCGGGCCCCCCCTGCGGCGGCGGCGGCGGCGGTGGCGGCGGCGGCGGCTGCCGGGGCTCAGGGCGGCCGGCGGCCCATGGCCGGCGCGGCGGCGGCGGCGGCGGCGGCGGCGGAGCGGGAGGCTCTAGGGGCCTGCGGGGACACGGCGGCGCGGGGGGGGGGGGGAGGGAAGGGGGGCTCAGGCGCGGCCCCCCCCCCTTCCCTCCCTCTCTCCCTCCCAACCTTCCCTCCCTCCCTCCCCCCCGGTGCCGCCGCCCCTACCCGGCCTGGGCGGCCGCCGCCCGCGCCCGCGCCGCGCCGCCGGCTCCATCCTCGCGCCCGCTGACGCAGCGTCCGGGGCGCGCGACGGCGGCGGCGGCGGCAGCGCGAACGGCGGCGGCGGCGGCGGGCGCTGCCCCGCGGCGGCGGCTGCCCCCTGCCGGCCCCGCGCCGCTCGCCGCGGGGGGGGGGTCTGGGGGCTCCCGGGGGGTCCCTGGGGGGGGGGGGGCCCCGGCTCCGGGTCGGGGGTGGGAGTCTGGGGGGCTCCCGGTTCCCTGCGGGGGGGGGGTCCCCGGGGGGGGGGGGACTGGGAGGTGTCCGCTGCCTGGGGGGGGCCCGGCTCCCTGGGGGGGGTCTTGGGGGCCGCTGGATCCGGGGGGCCCCTGGCTCCAGGGAGGAGCGGGGGGACCGAGGGGGGGCGGGTCTCGGGCTCCTCTGGGGTGGGGGGTTGGGGGGGTCCCGGTTCCGGGGGGGGGGTCCGCGGGCGGGGCGGGGCCGCGCCGAGTGGGGGGTGGTAGGGGTGGGGGTGGGGCAGGGGCAGGGACAGGGCGGCTCCGTCCGCCGCCGCCAGGGGGCAGCAGCGGCACGGCTCGGGGGCGTGTCCCAGGGACGCCCCGCCCCTTGTGTGGGCGTGTCCGGCAGAGAGCTAGAGGGGGGCGTGCCGGGCTCGGTCAGCTGGTGGGCGGGACTTCCGGGAGCGGCGACTTGTCAACAGGGCCGCGTCGCTGGCCGGGCCCGGGCCGCTCCCGCCCGCCCCCCTCTCCTCGCCGCCGCCATGGCCCGGTAACACCCCCCCTTCCCCCTCCCCCCCCCCCCGGCCCGGCCCCGGCCATGGCCCGGCCTCGGCGCCGCCGCCGCGGGGCCGCGGGGCCGCGCTGAGCGCCGCCGCCGCCGGGCCGCCATGAGCCGCAAGCGCAGCGGCTTCCAGATCACCAGCGTGACCAGCGAGGAGGCGGCCGAGCCGCCGCGCAACGGCCCCGCCGCCGCGGGAGCCGCCGCGGGAGCCGCCGCGGGGGCCGGTCGCGGTTCCGCGTGGTGCGGCTGGCGCAGGGCCCCGGCGAGCCCTACCGGCGCGGCCGCTGGACCTGCTTCGACTTCTACGAGCGGGAGCGCGAGGCGGAGCGGGCGGCGGCGGCGGCGGCGGCAGCGGCGGCGGCGCGGGGCCGGGGCGGGGGGGCGGCGGCCGCCCGCCTGCCCCACTCGCTCGACTCGCGCCTGGAGCCGCCGCCGCCGCCGCCGTCGGGAGCGGCGCCGCCGCGGGGGCCGCTGCCGCCGCCCGGCGCCGCCTTGACGCGGTCGCTGGGCGCCGCCGAGCCGGGCCCCGCGCTGCAGGTGAGTCCGCGGAGGGCGGCGGGGACGGGGGGGGGAGGGGTGTGTGTGTGTGTGTGTCCCTGTCACCGTTGTCACCGCCGTGTTTCCCCCCTCCCCCCCCCCGCAGGCACCGGCGTCCCGGCCCGCCTCGCCGCCCCCCCGCACCGCGCCGCCAGCCCCGGCCCCTCCCCCGCGGCCCCGACGGCCTCGGCGCCCGCCTCAGCCTGGCGCGCTCCATGTTCGCCATGGGGGCGGCCCCCGACGGCGACGATGACGGGTGAGGGGGGGCTGCCGGTGGGCGGGACTCCCGGGGCGGGGGCGGGGCGGGGGCAGGTGGGGCTTCCTGCCTGGCCAGGTGAGGAGGGGGGTGGGACTTCCTGCCTGGCCAGGTGAGGAGGGGGGTGGGACTTCCTGCCTGGCCAGGTGAGGGGGGGGTGGGACTTCCTGTTTGGCCAGGTATGGAGGGGGGTGGGACTTCCTGGCCGGGTGTGGAGGGGGTGGGACTTCCTGTCTGGCCAGGTGAGGAGGGGGGTGGGACTTCCTGTCTGGCCAGGTGTGAAGGGGGGGTGGGACTTCCTGTTTTGCCCCATGGCAGGGGGGAAGTGGAGCCCCGGGACAGGGCCCCCCGCGGGCCGATGGGAAGGAAACGGGGCGGAAATTGCACGTCCGGCGGCCGCGTCCGGGGGTGTGGGGAGGCTGGGAGGGGGGAGGGGGACATGTGTTCCTCCCCCTCCCTATGTCCGCTCCCAACCCGCCACCCCCCGCCCCATGGCACGTCCCCCTGCCCCACGGCGCGTGTCCCCCCCCTGCCCCATGGCATCTGGGCCTGCCCCCTTCCCCACAGGCCCCACTGGAGCCCCGAGGTGGGGGGGAGGGAACCCAGCTGGTTGGGGGCAGGGGGCCTGGGCGGGTCCCCCTGGATGCCTGGGCCCCCCCGGAACGGGTGCATCTCAGCCCTGTCCACCCGTCTGTCCGTCCCCAGCAGCGCCGGCAGCGGGATGATCGCCATCGACAACAAGATTGAACAGGCCATGGTGAGCGGCCCCAGACGCCTGGGTCCCTCCCGGTGCTGGGGTGAGGGGGAGGGGCTGGGAGGTGGCCCGGACGCCTGGGTCCCCCGCAAGCCCTTGGGTGGGGGGGGCCCGGACACCTGGGTTCCTCCTTGTACTGAGGCCCAGGGGGTGGTGCAGGGCCCGGATGCCTGGGGCCCCCCGCAGCCCCGGGTGGGCGGGGGGGTTGGGGGAGGCGGGGCCCGGACGCCTGGGCCCCAACGCGGCTGCCTGCCGCAGGACCTGGTGAAGAGCCACCTGCTGCTGGCGGTGCGGGAGGAGGTGGAGGTGCTGCGGGAGCAGATCAAGGAGCTGAGCGAGCGCAACGCGGCGCTGGAGCGTGAGAACGGGCTGCTGCGCGCCCTCGCCAGCCCCGCGCAGCTGGCGCGCCTGGGCCCCCGGCCCCGCGGGCCCCCGGCCTGAGCGCCCCCCCCAGCACGGGTGCCGGGTCCCCCCCGGGAGCGAGCCCCCCCCCCTGCCTGGGGGGACCATGGGGACCACAAAGTCCTTGCCTGGACACCGGGGTCCCTTTGGGGACACCGGGGCCCTCGCCCGGATGCTGGGGCCCCCACATGGACATGGGGGTCCCTTTGAGGACGCCAGGGTCCCCCCACATGCATCAGGGTCCCAACCCGGACGTCGGGGTTCCCACCAGCACATTGGGGA
>NC_090017.1:598392-640892 GCF_036417845.1 Apteryx mantelli
TGGAGGACTCCTGGGGTCCCAGGGATTGGGGAGGGCTGTGGGGGTTCCTGGGGGGTCCCCAGGGCACAGGAGAGATGCAGGGGGGGCCCTGGGCTTAGGGAGGGCTGGGGGGGGGGGTCCCTAGGTTGGGAGGGCTGCGGAAGGTCCCTGGGGGGTCAAAGGGGCACAGAGAGAGCTGTGGGGGTCGCCTGGGGTCCCAGGGGATTGGGGGGCTGTAGCGGGGTCCCAGGGGGGGCCCCCGGGGTGGGGGAGAGATGTGGGGGGGCCCCCGGGGCGCAGGAAGGGATGTGTGGGTCCCCGGGTGGGGGGAGGGACGGGGGGGCCCCGGGGTGCAGGGGGGGCCGCAGGGGTCCCCGGGAGGCGGGGGCGCCGGGGGGGCTCACTTGGGTGTTGCTGAGCCCCAGCCCCCCCAGCTCGGTGGGGATCTGCAGCCCGAAGGCCCCCAGCTCCTTGAGGCCCTGCAGGGTGCCGTCGTCCACAGCGCTCCAGCGCGTCGTTCCGCGCCGGATCGTTCACCTCCTGGGGGGGGGGAAAACGGGAACCGGCCCCGTGGGGGGCTGCGATCGGCCCCGCGGCCCAACGCCAGCCCGCGGCGCCCCCACGCCCCCCCCCCAAACCCACCTCGAAGAAGCGGGCGACCGGCCCCACGAGCTCGCGCAGTGTCTGGGCCTGCTCCTCGCTCAGCACTGCAGAGTCGGGGGGTTAGCGAGGCCAGGGGGCACCGGGACCCCCCCCGGGACCCCCCTGTACCTGAGGGGTAGGGGAAGAGCTGCTCAGTGTTGAGGCGCCCCAGGAACATGCCCACAGCGAAGGACTTCGACTCCTGCCAGCAAGATGAAGGCGTGGGGGGGGGTGGGTGACAGCAGCAGTGGGGGTGTTGGGGCAGTGGAGGGGGGGTCAGGCTGCGCCCCCCCCCCGGGGAGCCCCCCGCAGCCCCCCGCTCACCTCCGGCATGGACGGGCTCTTGGACGCGGCAGGCGCCTCCGTCGCCACTCGGGCTCCCACTTTGTGCAGCACGGCCTGGGGAGAGGCGTGAGAGCACCCGACCCCCCCGGGACCCCCAATCCCCCCCAGGACCCTCAGCCCACCCCGGGGACCCCCAATTCACCCCTGGGGGACCCCTAACCCCCCCCCGAGGCCCTGTAATTCATCCTAGGGACCCCTACCCCCCCAGGGATCCCAGCACCCCCCAGGACCCCCAGCACCCCCCAGGGACCCCCAATTCACCCCTGGGGACCCCAGCACCCCCCCGGGACCCCCAGCACCCCCCCGGGACCCTCAAAATCCTTCCCAGGGACCCCCCCCCTGCTACCAGCCTGCCCGTCACCTTTCCCCAGTTTCCGCCTCGCGCCCTTTGCCCCAGTTTCGGTGCGGCGGGGGGGGGGGAGGATGGGAGGGGAGGAGGAGCCCGGAGACACCAGGACCGGAACGGGACGGGGACCGGGCCGGAGATCGGACACCGAGATCGGGACACCGGGACACCGGAGCGGGACGGCCCCCCCCCCCGTACCTCGGCTTCATGCGTGCTCTGGAGCCGGCGGCCGGTCAGCAGCGGCGGCGGCGGACCGGGCCCCCCCCGCACCTGCGGAGTCGCGGGGGTCAGGGCGGCCGTACCGGGACCCCCCCCCCCCGGGAACCTCCCCGCTGCCGCCCCCCGGCGCTCACCCCGCCGCCGCCCCGCGCAGCAGCCGCAAGCCCAGCCCGCCCGCCGCCCTCGCTCCCCGCATGGCGCCGCCGCTGTCGCCCCGGGCGCCGCCGCCGCCCCGGTGTCCGCCGGGCCCGCCCCGCCCGCCCCGCCAAGGTCAACGGGGGGGCAGGGCCGGAGCGCGCGAGGCACGCCGGAAACATAGTCCGCCGCGGGGGGAGCGGCCGCTGGCCCCGCCCCGGCACCCCTCCCCCAAAATGGCGCCGCCGCCGCCGCCGGCCGCTGCCCTGCCTCGAGATGGCGCCCGCGCGCCGCTGGGCCGCCGCCAAAATGGCGGCGCGCGGCCTCCCGTCTCCATGGTTACCGCCCCCCCCCCGCGCAGCACGGCGGCGCCGCCTCTTTCGTTTATGTAGCTGTTTATTTTTTATTGATTTTTTTTATATGCAAAAGAGAAAAAAACACAAAGAGGAGCCGGGGCGAGGTACCAGCCAGGGCGGGGGGGGAACCGCTGCGGCCCCCAGCCAGGGGGGAGCATCCGGTTTTCTCTCTTTTTGCTTTTTCATTTCTCATATAAAGTCTATAAAAAACCCTCAAAGATCTTACTACGAAACCAAATCATAATAATAAAAGAGAACAGAACGAAAATGCCGCCCACGCCCCCAGACGGGGGAACGGCCCAAGGGCATTTTGTGTAAGTGGGGGGGCGAGGTATCATGGCCCCCCCAGACGCGGCAGTCACGTGACACGCGTGTGGGGCGGCCCCCACACCGGGGCCCCCCTCGCGCTGCGGCTCGGCGGCGCCCGAAGGCCCCGGCCGAGGCGACCGAGCGCCAGGCCCAGGCGGCCGGGTCGAGGGGCTGGATCGGCTCCTCTGGGGGGGACGAGGCTCAGCGCACGCCCCCACGCCCTCCCCCGCAGCCGGCGGGACCCGAAGGTGAGCGCGGCCGCCCCCTGCACCGTGACGAGCTACGGCGGCTACCCCCCGCCCAGCGGTGGAGCAACCTTCGCCTCCGCTGCCCCCGCAGCCCCCCGCCCCGCCGCCGCCATCGGGGCCGCGGCGGTGCCGCCGGAGCCCGTCGCGCCGCGCTGACGTCACGCGCGCCACCGCCTCCCCCGCCACGTGACCGCGCACCTGCTCCGCCCCGCCTTCCCATGGTCACGTGGTGCGGCGCGCTCCTGCGCCATGCTCCTCCCCCGCCCCGCCCCATGAGGAGCGCGTGACGCCGCCCGTGCGCGATGAGGTCACGCGGGCGGCGCAGGGCGATGGGCGGCCCCCGCCTCGCCGCGCCGGGCAGCGCCCCGGGCCCCCGCGGCGGCCCCGGCCCCGAACAGAGCGACGCGGATCCGGCCCGTACGAACGCAAAAGGCGTCGCGTCGTTTATTTACAGCCGAGGCTCCAGCCGCGCCCGCCAGCTCCAACGCGTTACCGGGCCCGGGGTGGGGGGGGGGCAGCGCCCAGCCCGGCCCCGCCGCCGTGAAACCCCCCCGCGGCGGCTCGGGGGGCAGCGGGGGCTCCCCGCGACCAATGGGTGCGGGAAGAGAAGGGGGGAGAATAAGAGAGTTTAAAAAAATAACACACATGAAAAACGCTTCCCCCTCTATTTACAGCCGAACTTTACACGGGGGGGGCAGCCCCCCCCACCCTCACCCTGCCCACTCAGAGCAGCAGCATCGCCCCAGTCTGGGGGGCACCCGGACGCCTGGGCCCTGGGGGGGGCGGGCAGGGGGTGCCCGGATGCCTGGGCCCCGGGGTCAGGGAGTGCTGGGATTCCTGGCCCTAGAGGTGCCCGAGACGCCTGGGCCCTGGGGGGGGCAGGGGGCGCCCGGACACCTGGGCCCTTGGGGCGCCCGGATGCCTGGGCCCGGGGGGGCACCTAGGGCTCGCCCCCGCCACGGTGGCGCCGCCGCCGGCACCTTGCGGCTGCCGTCTTTGCACTTCTGGCAGTAGAAGATGTCGGGGACGTTGGTCTTCTTGATCTTGCGCAGGAGAGGTGGATCCAGGTGCCGCACTGGTTGCACTCGATCATGGGGCGCCCAGCGAAGGGCTTCTGGCAGTAGCAGGTGATCAGGTCCCAGGAGTCGTCGCCTGTGGGACGGGCACGGTGGAGCCGGGGCCGGGGCTGCGCCGCCGTGGCCCCCCCGCCGCCACGGCCCCTCCCCGCTGCCCCCCGCACTCACCCGACTCCACCATGATGTCCTCGTCCATGACCCGCATCTCGCCCTCGCTGGAGCTGCCGTCGCCGTCGCGGCTGGTCTCGGTGCTGCCGCACTCCTTCCCCTCCCCGCCCCCCTCCAGTTTGCCCCCGGCGCCCGCCGGGTCCCGGGGCTCCGGCGCCCCCCCCCCCACCCCCCGGTCGCCCGTGGGCGGCGGGTCGCAGCCCCCCGGCGAGGGCAGGGCGTCCTCCTCCTCAGAGTCCGTCTCGCTGGGGGACGCCTTCGGCTTGGCCTCGGCCCGCTCCGCCTTTTTCAACTTCCTTTTCTTGCTCTTTTTGATGCGGGAGCGTTTCTCACCCGCCGGGTCCCCCCGGTTCCTCTTGCCGCCCGCCCCCCCCCCGGCACCCCTGGCGCGCCGCCCTCGGCCGCCCGCCGGCTCCGCTTGTCCCTCTTCTTGTTGTTGGCAGCGTCGCCAGGGCCCGGGGCGGCGCGGGGCGCGGGGGCCAGCGCGGCCGGTGGCTTCCCCGGCGGCTCCAGGTCGAAGAGCGAGTCCTTGAGCTTCATCTTCTCCAGCAGGGAACTGTCGGACTTGAGGCGCCGGAAGGCCTTCTTCTTGGAGACTTGGCCTTCTTCACGAAGGTCTCGATGGTGTGCAGGTCCGAGTGCGCCGACTCCCAGCCGTCGCTGTCGGCCGCGCTCTCCGCGCGCAGCGGCGAGTTGGAGCCTGACGGCGTCCAGTCGCTCTCCTGCGGGCACCGGGGCTCAGCGCGGGGGGCCTCCACCGGTCCGGCGTGCCACGCGCGCGCCCCCCCCCACGCGGGCATACAACGCGGAACTACAGCTCCCGTGATGCCCCGCGCGCCGCGGCTGCGCCGCCCGGAACGCCCCGCCGCGGGGCACGCCGGGACTTGCAGTCCTCCGCGCCGCCGGCCGCTAAGATGGGGCTCCGCGGGAGGCGCCGCCGCCGCCCCGGCCCCCGCCGCCCCGGCCCCGCCGCCGCGCTCACCTCCTTGGCGGCGGGATGTAGCCCGCGTAGGCCAGGACGAAGCTGCAGAACTTGTTGAAGTCCTCGATGGTCCGTCGCCGCTTCTCGGGGGGCTGCGGGGCAGCGGCGGTTTAAAGCGGGAGGTGCCCGGCGGCGGCGGCCGGGGCAGGCGGGGGACCGGGTGGGCGATCGGGTTGGGACCGGCACCTCCGCGGGGGGGGGGGGAGGGGGGGGAATCCTGGACCGTCGCCGCCGCCGCCCCCTTCCCGGGCAGGAGCCCCCGGTTCCCCCCCCCCCCACCGCCCCAGTTCCCCTCAACCACCCCCCCAGTTCCTGGTTCCCCCCCAGCCCTATCGGTCCCCCCTGCCGGCTCCCCCCAGCCCCTCCAGCTCCCCCCCCCCCCAGTTTCTCCCGGTTCTCCCCGACCCTCCCCCGGTTACGGTTCCCTTCCCCGGTTCCCCCCCCCTCACCTGCGTCTCCGTCTTCAGGCTCGGGAGCGGGTCTGCAAAACGGGGGGGGTGTGTGTGTGTGTGTGTCACACCGGGGGCCTGGAACCGCGGGAGGAGCTGGCGCGGCCCGGACTCACCGGATCCCCCGATACCGGCACCGGGGCCCCGAACCGGCCCCCGGAAGTGCCCCGGTCCCGAGGCGGCCCCGCCGGCAGCTGAGGGCGTGGCCAGTACCGGACCCCCCCTCCCCGTGCCGGGTCCCCCCCACCCCCGGCCGGGACGGAGCGGTCGCCGGTGCCGGGACCCCCCCGGAGCCCCTCGCCGCCCCCCCCGCCTGTGCCGAGGTCCCCTGCGGTGTCCGCCGCGGCCCCCGGCTCCCCTCCCGGCGGCCCCCGGCTCCCCCCCCCCTCCCGGGACACGCTCCGGTTTCCAGCCCCACTCGGCGCCCCCCCCCCCCGGGGACACGCCGCCGTCCCCGGTGCCGCCCCCTGGCTGCACCCGCCGGTCCCTGCGCCCCCCTCCCCCCGCGACTGCCCCGGGATCCCGCTCTGCCCGGTCCCTCCGCGAGACCGGCCGCGGCCCCCGGTTCCCCCCTCCCCGCCAGTGCCGGACCGGCGCTCTCCCCCCTTCCCCCCCCGCCCGGTCCCCCGGTGCCCTAACTCTGCGCCGGTCCCGGTGCCGCCGGCTTCCCCCCCCCCACTACCCCCCTCCGCCGGGGCCCGCGGCCCCCGGTACCTTCGGGGCCGGGCTCGGCCATGGCGGCGGCCCCGGCGGAGGGGGGTCGAGCGCCCCGGCTCCGTGCGTCTCGCTCCCCGTCCGGTGCCGCCCGACTCCGCTCCCCGCTCGGCTCGCCTCCCCCCTCCCTCCCCCCGCGCCGGCCGCCCCCGCCCTCCCTCCCGCCGCGCGGCACCACGGGATATGCAGTCCGCCGCCGCGGCCCCCCGCCCGCCGCGCCCCGCCGCGGACTACAGCTCCCGGCGCACCCCGTGCCGCGCATGCGCGCCCAGCGCCTCCCACCAGCTGCCGCGGGGTGCGCCGGGAGCTGTAGGCCCCCCCTCGCGCGCCCGCCCCGGCCGGCAAATGGCGGCCGGCCGCGGGGCACGCTGGGAGTTGTAGTCCCGCCCCCCTCCCGCCGCACGCCTGGGCCCCCCCCCGACCCTCCCCCCACAAACGACTCCCCAGGCGGCTCGGCAGTTCCGTCGTGTTTATTAAGCCCGGGGCCCGCAGGGCCGGGGATACAGGGGGCGCGGGGGAGTCCGGGCGGGCGCGGGGCCGGGGCCAGGGCCGGGGGGGGGCTCACGCCCCGTACACGCTCTCGTCGCTGTAAGCGATGTACAGGAAGAAATCCTCTTCGTGGTGCTCTGCGGGGGGGGGGGGGGGAACAGCGCTGGTGGGGGGAGCGGCACCCCTGGCCCCCCCGACCGCCCGCCGGGGCCGCCAGCACCCCCCCTCGCCGTGTGTGTATATACATATAGATATAGATATAGCCCCCCCAGGGCACCCTCGGCTGCTGCCCACTCCCGGCCCCACAGCCCCCCCCCGGTTACAGCCCCCCCCTCCGTGGGCACATCCCTGCCCCAGGGCAGCCGCCCCCCCCCAATCGGGGACCCCCGTGGCCCCCCGAGCGCTGCCCCCCACCCACTGTGACCCCCCCACACCTGGTAGAGCTGCCCCATGGTGGCGCTGGTGGGGGGATGACGTTGTTGACGAAGAAGAAGAGCGCGTCCTCGGCCCGCAAGTGGATGCGCTTCCGATGAGGAAGTAAAACTGCCCGACTGCGGGGGGAGACACGGGGAGGGGGGATCAGACCGGGCCCCACCGGGGGGGATCCCACCGGGGGGGGCCCCCCGCTCCCCGCTCACCTGTCAGGTCTGAGGGCACCAGGTATTTCTTTTTGTCCAGGTCCCCTATCCGCGCTTTGGGGCCTTTTCCACGATGACCTGCGGGAGGGCGGCAGCGTCACCCGCCGCCCCGTGGGGGGGGGGGAGGAGGAGGGGACACGGCACCGGGGGGCACCGGGGCGGGGGGGGGGGGGCTCACCGGGACGCGGTCCGGGTATTTCTTGCGGATCTTCTCGCCCTCGCAGCGGCGCTTCTCGAAGGGGTGCTCCTCCTTGTACAGGAACTTCATGGCGGCGCCGGGCCGGGCCGCGACGGCGACCGGGACCGGGACCGGACGGTGCGTGCGCGGCGCACGGATACGACCCCGCCCCTCCCCCCCGCCGGCGCCTCGGCCACTTCCCGATCCGCCGCCCCGCCCCCGCCGCCGCCACGCCACTAGCGCAGCGCCGCCCGCCCCGGTACGCGCTCAGCGCAACGCTCGCCCGCACCACGGAGCGGCGGCTGCGCCGCGCAAAGAGCGTAACGCCCCGCGGGAATGGCGCCCGCCGCGCGCGCCCGGCTCCGCGCCCTGCGCTGCTTGCGTAAGCGCTGCTTCCGCCCCTGCTCCGCTCCCGCAGCACGTCGCTACGGCAACGGCGTAATCGCGCGGGCTGCGCCCGGCGCCTACGCAGCCTGCGTACGCTGGCGGAGCAGCGTGGGCGTTACGCAGTTGGCGTAAGGCGCCAGCCAGCGCCGCGGCCCGGGGGGTCCCCCTCGAGGCCCCGCGGCGGTTGCCGGTGCCGGGCGCCCGGCTGCGCCCCCGGACCGCGGGAGCCGCCCCGCCCCCGCTGCGCCCCGCCGGGATTCACGACGCGGCCGCGGTTGCGCAAGCCGCGCCGCTGCGTGGCAGGCCGGCACCAAAACAAAGTAGTGCGGGCGGGGCGGGGGCGGCCCCGGGGCAGAGCCGCGGCGGGGGGGGGGGGGGGGGGGGGGGAGGAAGACAGCGCGGAAGGATCCACCGCGGCCGCTGCGTAGCGCGGCTGTCATGTGACTGACGTCACCGCAGGGGGTCACGTGCCGGGATCAAGCAGGGCGGGGAGGGCGGAGCGCGACGTAAACATTGGTGCCACGTGACCGGCGGAACCAATGGGAGGCGAGAGTGGGGCGGGAGGGGAACACGGACAGAACCAGGGCCAGACCAAGGGGGGGGGGGGCAAGGACAGAACCACGGCTGGACCCAAGGGGGGGGCAAGGACAGAACCACAGCCAGATGAAAAGGGGGGGGAAGCAAGGACAGAACCACAGCTGGACTGAAGGGGGGGCAAGGACGGAACCACGGCCGGACGAAAAGGGGGGGAGCAAAGATGACCGGAATCACAAGATTGGGGGGGGGGGGCAGAGCAGCCCCCACCAGCCCAGAGAGCTGCTCCTGCCCCCCCGCAGGACCCAGGCATCCAGGCAGAAAGGCTCCGGCGGCTCCCACTGCGGCTGCCGGACGAGGGAGTCGCCCGGAGCCTCCGGCCCGCAGCAGTGGCGGGGAGGGAAGACAAACTCCCCCCCAGCGACAGAAAGGGACGAAGACGCTGCACGTGGGACCAAGGTCTTTTAAAAATAAGAGGCCGGGGCCAGCATTGCCCGTGCGTCCATGTCCGTGCGTCCGGCCGGGAGGGGGGCGCGCGGGCGGCGCTCTCGTTAGCCCCTGCTTCGTCCGCGCCGAGCGGGCTCCGCCGTTCCAGGCACGCAGCGTTCACGCTCCTCCCTGCGGGGGGAAGCTCCGCCCCCTCCTGCAGGCTCCACCCCCGCACGGGGCCGGCAAGGGGGGGGTCAGGCCGGGCTGGGCCCGTCCGCGGCGCGGCGGCAGGGGCTGCCGTCACCACAGCCGGTGCTGGTGCAGGTTGCGGCTCAGGACTGAGCGGACATCGGCGGTGAACCTGCGGGGGGAGCGGGGGGGTGTCAGAGCAGGGCCCAGGCGTCAGGCCGCCCCCCCCAGCCCCCCCACGCTGCCCCTCACCTCAAGGCGTCCAGCATGGGCAGCAAGTTGAGCAGCGCCGTGTCGCTGGGGTCGCTGAACCACGACTTGATGGGGATGGCGTTATCTGCGGGGGAACGGTGAGTGGGGGCCGGCTCGGAAACCTGGGCCCCACCTGGTGGGGGGGAGGGCAGGGGAGCCCCGGACACCTGGGCCCTACCTGGGTGGCTCCTGTAGGCCCCCGGGGAGTTGTCGAGGATGACGATGCTGGAGAGGTCGCTGTGCACCACCGACAGGTCCTTGATGTAGCTGCCCAGCTCCAGGGTGCAGTGCTGCCGCCAGGGGGGTGGGGGGCTCAGACCCCGCCCCCAGCACTGGCCCCGCCCCAGGACCACCCCCATTAGCCACACCCCATGGGGTCACCCAGCTTGGCTCCGCCCTGAGGCCTGAGCTGCCACCGCCCCCCCAGCCCAGATCCCGCCCCCCACAACAGCTGCCCAGGCCTGCAGGGAAGCCCCGCCCCTGCCCAAGCCCCACCCCATTAGCCACACCCCTTGGAGATCACCCAGCTTGGCCCCACCCCCAGCCCCATCTGTCTCCGCCCCCAGCCCCACTCCCACCTCCCATAGCAGCTGCCCAGGCCTGCAGAGAAGTCCCACCCCCTGCCCCAATTAGCCCCACCCCTCTGATCTCACCCAGTGTGGCCCCACCCCCATTAGCCTCACCCTCTATGGCCTCACCCAGCTTGGCCCCGCCCCCAGCCCAGCTCCTGCCCCCCAGCAGCAGCTGCCCAGGCCTGCAGGGAAGCCCCGCCCCTGCCCCAGGCCCCACCCACATTAGCCCCGCCCCATGGCCCCACCCCCACCTGCCGGTAGTAGCGCCGGTTGAGGATGCTGCGGTTGTTGTCCAGCTTGTCGGCCACGGCGGAGCCGTAGATCTCCATGCTGGCCGTGAACACCACCAGCTCGTACCACTGGCTCACCTGGGGGCGGCGGGGGGGGGCGCTGGGGCAGCGGCGGGGCCCGGGGGGGCCACGCCGGCGGCCGGGGGGGCGGGGGGGGCCCCGGGGGGCTCCGGCACTCACCACCTCCAGGAAGAAGTCCACGTGGGGTCTCTTATGTACAAAAAAACGGACGGGGTGTTTGTCGATGACGACCTGGGGGGTGTACGGCAGCGTGAGCGGGGGGCGCCAGGCCCGCGCAGGGTCCCGATGCCCGGGAGGCCCCTCGCCGTGCTCCCCCCGTCCCCACCGGGCCCCCGACCTTGAGGATGAAGTCAGGGGGAGTCCCTGGGCGCACGGTGGGCCGCAGCACGCCGTCGTGGTGGGAGTGGATCAGGGTCTCGTCCAGGTCCAGCACCAGGATCTTCCGCTTCACCTGGTCTGTGGGGGATCAGGAGGTGTTGGGGGGGGCGCCAACCCCCCCCCGACTTGGGGAGCCCCCGAACGGGGTCCAGGAGCCCCTTCCCCTCCCCGGCACTCACTGAGGCGGTTGCGGGAGACGGGGGACAGTGGCAGCACATCGTAACGCACTGTCTGGTACTGGATCACCTGCGAGAGGGGCCGGGGGGGGCGTCAGGGGGGTGGGGGGGCCATCCGCTGCACCTGCAACCCCCCCGGCCACTGGGACCCCCGCAGGCTGCTGCGGGACGGACAGATGCGTCCCCTGCGTGGGCCCTGGCGTCCGACTCCCCTCCGCAAGCCCAGAATAGCCATGGCCACGGGGGGGGGAACGACCAGATTTCCCCCCCCCCGGCTAAATCAGTCCTCTCACCTGCTGCTCCTCGTCAGGCCGCCCGCTCCCGGACACCGGGGCCCCGGCATGCACGGGGGGCCCCCCCCCGGCGAAGGGGCACCCGCCAGTCCCCAAACACCCCCCACGGCAGCTCCCACCCCTCGGGGCCAGTCCTGGCCCCCCCCGGGCCGATCCCAGGGCCCCGAGGACCCTCCTGCCCGTGCCCCCCCCCCGCCCAGGGGGGATCCCGGTGCCCCCGGGCCGTGTCCGCCTCCCCGGCCGGTCCCGGTACTCACAGCCCTGCCCCGACCCCATCCCATCCCGTCCCGGTACTCACGGCGCGGCCCGGCCCCGGCCCCATCCCGGCCCGTCCCGGTACTCACGGTGCGGCCCGGCCCCATCCCGTCCCGGCCCGGCCCGGTACTCACGGTGCGGACCTGCCGCCGCAGCATGTACAGCAGGAAGCTCCAGAGCTTGGTGGCGAAGGCCACGAAGGTGCGGAGCCCCAGCAGACACTGGGTCCGCATCATCCCGGCCCCGCCGCCGCCGCCGCCCCCCGCCCGGCCCAGCTCCGCCAGCTTCGGCAAGGGCCCCGCCGGCGGCGGCGGCCGCGGGGCTGCGCTGCGGCGGCCGCGGGGCCCCCGCGCCCGCCCGGGCCGCCCGCGGGGCTCCGGCGCCCGCTGAGCGCGGCCGCTACCGGGGCGCGTCCCCGGCGCCGCCCGCCGCCATCGCGCCCCCGCCCCTCCCCTCCCACCGCGGCCGCCGCTCGCCGCTCGCCGCCGGCGGATTCACTTCCGGCTCAAGCGCTTCCGGGGCGCGGGGCGCGGCGCCAAAGGCGGCCGCGAGGGGCGGGACGGGGGAGGAAGAGGGAGGGTGCCGCTGCCCCGCCCCCGAAAGTGCGCATGCGCAACCGGCCGAGGGGCGCCGGGGCGAGGCCCCGGCTCGCCGGAGGGGCGGGACCCCCCTCGGGGGCGTGTCCGCCAGCAGGACCGGCGGTGACGTCACGAGAGGCGGTCAATGGAAATTAGAAGGCGTGGCCACGGCGATGGGGGCGTGGCCTGACCCTCCCGGGGTGGGGGCGGGCAGGTCCCGACTCACCCCAGAAGCAGCAGCGGCTCCCAGGCAGGGGGCCCAGGTGTCCGGGCCCTTCCCCACCCCCCCGCAGGGACCCAGGCGTCCTGCTTCCCCCCCACACACCCCCCCAGGCTCCTGGGTGCCCCCCCCTCAAAGGACCCAGGTGTCCGGGCCTCCCCCCCCCCCCAGGGACCCAGGCGTCCGGGACCCTCCCCCAGACCCCCCCAGGCATCTGGGCCCCCCCAAAGGAGCACGCGTGGGCGAGAGGCAGTCGGTGGTTTATTGGGGACCCCCCGTACCCCCCCGCCCCCCCCACAGCTGGAGGAGGGCGGGGGGGGGTCACACATCCAGGTCGTCGTCTGGGTCCTCCGGGTCTGGACCGTCGGGGTCCTCTGGGGCGGCTGGGAGGGTCCCTGGCGTCTGGAGCAGGGCCGACTGCCTGGGGGGGGGCAGTAGGTGAGGGGGGGCTGCGGGCCCCCCTTGCCCCCCCCAGATCCCCCCCTGCTTACTTGTGGGCGCTGAAGGCGTAGGGGGGGAGCACGGCCGCCCGGGCCGCCCGCTCGGCCGCCGACAGCCGCAGGCTGAAGGTCAGGGGAGCCAGGGGGGCCTGGGGTGGAGGGAGGCCCCCCCGGGGGGCCCCGGCGTCCGGCCCCCCCCCCGCGGGGGGGCTCCCCGGCACGTCCCCCAGCGCCTGCAGGCTGCCGTCGGGCAGGAGGCAGAAATATTCATCCTGGGGGGGGGGAAAAGGGGCGGCCGTGAGCCGGGGTGAGGGGTGCCAGGACCCCCTCCCGCTCCTCCCCCCCCCGCACCCACCTTGGTGGTGAGCGCCCCCCCCCGGGAGCGGCTGAGGATGGCGGCGCGGCGGGGGCCAGCGGCGAGGGGGGGCACCGGTCCCGGGGCCACCACGGCCCCCGCCTGGGCCGCCAGCGCTGCCACCAGCCCCGGCGGGTGCAGGTCGCCGTGCAGCAGGGCCACCAGGCGGGTCGCCGGGCCTGGGGGGGGGAAATGTGAGGGGGGGCCCAGGCATCCGGGGAGCCCAGGCATCTGAGGTGGGGCCCAGGCATCCGGGGGGGGGCCCAGGCGTCCAGGGAGCCCAGGTGTCGGGGGGGGGGGAACAGGGGACCCAAGTGTCCGGGGGGCCCCAGGCCTCCGGGGGGGACCCAGGTGTCTGGGGAGGGACGCAGGTGTCCCGAGGGGACCCAGGTGTCCTGATGGGGATCCAGTCATCTCAGGGAAGGGCCCAGGCGTCCAGGGGAGGGCACAGGCATTGGGGGGAGCCCAGGCGTCCCGGGAAAGGGCCTAGGCATCCTGGGAGGGTCCCAGGCGTTGGGAGGGGGCCCCAGGTGTCCCAAGGGGACCCAGGTGTCCTGAGGGGGGCCCAGGCCTTTTGGGGAAGGGCCCAGGCGTCCAGGGGACCCACCTGTGCCGCGGGGGGACGCAGCAGGGCCCGCAAGGCTTGGCAGAGCTGGGGGGGGGGCAGGCGCAGCAGCAGCCAGCTCAGCGAGTCCAGCAGCAGCGTCAGGGGCCCCCCCGGGAGCCCCCGCGGCCCCCGTGGCCCCGCGAAGTCACCTGCCCGGACGCCGGGGCCCTCGTCGCTCCAGCCCAGCGGGTCGCTGAAGCCGTCCCGGTAGAGCAGCCTGCGGGGGGGGAAGGGGGGGGTTAGCGCCAGCCCCATGGCACCCCACGGTGCGGGGGCGGGACACGGGGGGGGGGACACAGACTCACCGGGCGCCGACATCGGGGCTCAGCCCGGCCCCGAACTGCTCCGGGGAGATGTCGAAGGGCACCACGAGGACGCGCTCACCCCTGCGGCGCCGTGGTCAGCGGGGCGCCCCACGGCCGGGCCCCACGGCCGAGCCCCCCCGCACCCCCCCCTCACCTCTGCACTGCCGCTGTCGCAAAGGCCTGGAGCAGGCTGCGGCCCTCACACGCGGCGCTGTCTGGGGGCAGGCGAGCTGTGCTGCTGCTGCCCCACGGCTCCCCAGAGCCCCCTGGTGCCCCCCACCCTGGCCCACGGCACCCCCCCACCCTGCCCCATGGAGCCCCAGAGCCCCACCGTGCCCCAGAACCCTACAGCACCCCACACCCTGCCCCATGGTACCCCGAGCCCTACAGCACCCCCCACCCTGCCCCATAGCCCCACGGCGCCCCACAGCACCCTGCAGTCCCTCCATGGCACCCCCCACCTTGCCCCATGGTACCCCGGGGCCCCACAGCACCTCTCACCCTGCCCTGCGGTACCCGGAGCCCCACAGCGCCCCCCACCCTGCCCCATGGCACCCCAAAGCCCCACAGCACCCCGCAGCCTCCCCTATGGCACCCCCCACCCTGCCCCATGGTACCCCGGGGCCCCACAGCACCCCTCACCCTGACCCGCGGTACCCCGAGCCCCACAGCGCCCCCCACCCTGCCCCATGGCACCCCAAAGTCCCCCAGCACCCCCCACCCTGACCCATGGCACCCCAAAGCCCCACAGCACCCCGCAGCCTCCCTATGGCACCCCCCACCCTGCCCCATGGTACCCCGGGTCCCCACAGCGCCCCCCACCCTGCCCCATGGCACCCCAAAGCCCCACAGCACCCCGCAGCCTCCCTATGGCACCCCCCACCCTGCCCCATGGTACCCCGGGGCCCTACAGCACCCCCCACCCTGCCCCACAGCGCCCCACAGCCCCTCCATGGCACCCCCCACCTTGCCCCATGGCACCCCGGGGCCCCACAGCACCTCTCACCCTGCCCCGCGGTACCCCGAGCCCCACAGCGCCCCCCACCCTGCCCATGGCACCCGAAAGTCCCCCAGCACCCCGCAGCCTCCCCTATGGCACCCCCCACCCTGCCCCCGGCCCCGCCGCACCCCGCACGAGCACCAGCCCCTCCGCGCCGCCCGCCACCAGCTCCGCCAGCATCGCCGAGCCGCCGGCGCCTCCGTGACGTCACCGTACGGCGGCCGAGCAGCCCCCTCAGCTCCGCCCGCCACCAGCTCCTCCCGATGACGTCACTGTACGGCACAGGAGCGCCAGGGACGGGGCCCCACGAGGGCGCCGCCATCTTGGCAACGGACGGCCGCGGGCGGGGGGGGGAGGTCGCCGTTTTTGTGCCAAAAAAAAAGAGAAATCGGGGTTTGGAGGCGGGAGAGGAGCCCGGCAGGAGAGCGGCCGCCTCCCCGGGAGCCAGCAGCGAGTCGTGGCTGCGCCCCGAGGGCCGCCAGGCAGCGGGAGAAGAGGTCAAACACACAAAACGCTCGAAAAATAGGCAAAAAAGGGTTGAAAACACAGAAAACGCCTTTATTTGGGTGCAAAGGGGGCTCAGACATACTCGCGGCTGCTGGGGGGCCGGGCGGCCTTGCCGCGGGGGTAGGGCGCCCCCCCGCGCGCCCCCGCCGGGCAGGAGCAGGCCAGCAGTGACCCCCCCAGCAGTGCCAGCGCCGACCCGGCCCAGCCCACGAAGATGGCGGAGCCAAACTCGTACCTGGGGGGGGGGGGGAAAAGGGCATCAGGGGCCACCGCCGCCACCGCGGGGCCACCACTGCCAACCACGGGGCCACCATTGCCCTCCCTGGGGCCACCACTGCCACTGCCGGGGCCACCGCTGCAGCCACAACTGCCATCCTGGGGCCACTGCCACCATCCCTGAGCCATCACCCTCGTCCCCAGGGCCACCACTGTGACTGCCGGGACCACCGCCACCATCCTTGGGGCCACCGCTGCCCTCCCTGGAGCCACCGCTGCCAACCACGGGGCCACCATCGCCCTCCCTGGGGCCACCGCTGCCACTGCCAGGGCCACCGCTGCGGCCACAACTGCCATCCTGGGGCCACCGCCACCATCCCTGAGCCATCACCCTCATCCCCAGGGCCACCACTGCAACCGCTGGGGCCATCACCGCCATCCCCAGGGCCACCACTGCCCTCCCTCGGGCCACTGCCGCCACTCCCAGGGCCATCCCTGCCATTCTGGGGCCACCGCTGCTATCATGAGGCCACCTCTGTCATGCCTGGGGCCACCAATGCCACCTCTGGGCCATCACTGCCAACCACGGGGCCACTGCCGCCCTCCCTGGGGCCACCACTGCCATCCCTGGGGCCACCACTGCCATCATGGGGATGACTGCTGCCATGCCTGGGACCACCAGTGCCATCTCCGGGCCATCACTATCCTCCATGGGGCCACCACTGCCACTGCTGGGGCCGCCACCGCCATCACGGGGACGACCGCCACCCTCCCTGGGGCCACCACCGCCAACCACGGGGCCACCGCCACCATCCTGGGACCAGCGCTGCCCCCCCGGGGGCCCCTTCCCGCCCCCTGGCTGCCCCTCACTTGAGGTTGACGGGCACGGTGGGGTTGTAGAAGTCGGAGACGATCTGGTGGCCGTACCAGGAGCAGGTGACGAGCGCGGCCAGACCTGCCGGGGCACAGGGAGACCCTCAGAGCCGCGGACCCGCCGGGGCGCCACCCGGCGCCCGTCCCCACAGCCCCCCGCCACTCACCGGCCACGATGAAGATGACGCCGCCGGCCACGGCGATCCGCGCCTTCTGCACCTTGTCGTCGCCGCCGCAGCGGGTGCACTTCATGCCCATGGTGGAGACGGCGATGCCCAGGACGCCCAGCACCGCCGCCACCACCATGAGGGCCCGCGTGGCCTGCAGGGCGCCTGGGGGGGCGGCGGGTGAGCGCGGGCGCCCAGCCCCACGGCGCCCCTGTGCCGACCCCACACTGCCCCCACGGTTTATGGCCCCAGGGCCGGGCGCTGGCGCCCGGACTTTGGCCCTTTTCCGAGGCGCCGGGCAGGAAACGCGGCCCGCGGGGAGGGAGCGGCGCCAGGGAAGCAGCCCGGCAATTAGCGCCGGCCTCGTTAGCAGCAGCCAGTGTCGCAATTAGCAGGAACTTGCAATTAGCAGGAGCTTGCAATTAGCAGGGAGAATCTGCTGCCCCGGGGCATGTGCAGCGCAGCACGCGCCCTGCACGGACACCTGGGCCCCCCCAACAACACCTGGGTCCCCCGAGGGGCAGCAGGGCCGTGGGCAGCCCCGGACGCCTGGGTCCCCCCGGATGCCTGGGTCCCCCAGCAGGTGTTGGGGCCGTGGGGCAGCCCCGGACGCCTGGGTCCCCCCGGATGCCTGGGTCCCCCAGCGGGTGTTGGGGCTGTGGGGCAGCCCCGGACGCCTGGGTCCCCCCGGATGCCTGGGTCCCCCAGCGGGTGCCGGGGCCGTGGGGCAGCCCCGGACGCCTGGGTCCCCCAGCGGGTGCCGGGGCCGTGGGGCAGCCCCGGACGCCTGGGTCCCGGCGCCGCCCCAGCTCCCGGACGCGCCCCATGGCCTCGCCCTGTGCGGGGGGACTTTGGCCCCAGCCCCACGGCGCGGGACCCACCCCAACGGCTGCTCCCCGGTGACTCACGGGCTCCCCCCACCTGGCCAAAGGCGCCGAGTTTCAGCGAAACCGAAGGCAGGGCCCGGCCCTCCCGGACGCCTGGGCTCCCTCCCCAGCCAAGGCAGGGCCTGGATGCCTGGGCCCCCCGGGTGGCTGGGGGTGGGGGGAGGATGCCGGATCCGGGAGCCCCTCCCGCACCGGGAAACGGCCCGGGGGATTTTCGGCCGCCTCCAGGGCCCCGGACGCCTGGGCTCCCCCCTCGGCTCCGCTCCACCACCCCCGGGCTGGGGGAGAACCCAGGCGTCCGGGGAGCCCCAGGGGACCCAGGCGTCCGGGGAGCCCTGCTCCGCGCCGCCACTGCCCTCCCAGCGGGCCCAGGAGTCCGGGTGCCCTGCTGACCCCTGCGGTTTGGCTCCCGCTGTCAAAGCCGATAAGGCGATAGCGGGTCCGTGTCCCGCTGCCGGCCCGGCCCGGTGAGGGCCCAGGCGTCCGGGCTGCCTCCCCTCCCCCCCCCGAGCCCCCCTGCGCCCTTCCAGAGGGCCCAGGTGTCCGGGGAAGTCCCCCCTCCCCCCAACCGGCCCGGCCGGTCGCTCAGGTCTGCCTGGCCCCACCCGGGGCTGGCGGAGCCCAGACAAAGCCAAAACCTCCGCTTCCTGCCCCAAAAGCCTGCTTTCTGCCCCCAAACCTCGGTTCCTGCCCCAAAACCTTGATTCATGCCCCAAAACTGCCCTGTTCCTGCCCCCAAACTCCCTATTTGTGCCTCCAAACACTGCTTCCTGCCCCAAAACCCTGGTTTCTGCCCCCAACACCCCATCTCCTGCCCAAAACCCCATCTCCTGCCCCCCAAACCCCCCTATTTGTGCTCCCAAACACTGCTTCCTGCCCCCAACCCCTCCGGTTCCTGCCCCCAAAACCCCCTGGTTCCTGCCCCGGCTCCTGCCCCCCAACTCCTCCTGGTTTCTGCCCCCCCCACTTCCTGCCCCCCAAACCTCCCTGTTCCTGCCCCCAACCCCCCCCTCGCTCCTGCCCCAAAACCTTCTGGTTCCTGCCCTCTAATTCCCCCCGCTCCTGCCCCCTAACCCCTCTTGCTCCTGCCCCCTAACCCCCCCGCTCCTGCCCCCTAACCCCTCTCGCTCCTGCCCCCAAAACCCCCCCAGCTCCTGCTCCCAAAACCTGCCCCGCTCCTGCTCCCTAACCGCTCTTGCTCCTGCCCCCAAAACCCCCCTCGCTCCTGCCCCCCAACTCCTCCTGCTCCTGCTCCCTAACCCCTCTCGCTCCTGCCCCCTAACCCCCCCAGCTCCTGGCCCCAAAACCCCTCTCGCTCCTGCCCCCTAGCCCCCCCAGCTCCTGCCCCCAAAACCCCTCTCGCTCCTGCTCCCTAACCCCTCTCACTCCTGCCCCCCAACCCCCCCTCGCTCCCGCCCCCCACCCCCCCCCCGCTCCCGCCCCGGCTCACCGGAGAGACTGAGCAGCGAGTCGTAGACCTTGCACTGGATCTGCCCGGTGCTCTGCGACACGCACGACATCCAGAGCCCCTTGTACATGGCCACGGCCGTGATGATGCTGTCGCCGGCGTAGGACGACATCTGCCACTGGGGCAGCGCGGTGGCCACCAGCATGGCGAGCCAGCCGGCCACCGCCAGCCCGAAGCCCAGCAGCTGCAGCCCCGCGTTGGCCATGGCCCCGGCGGCGGGGGCACCGGGCGCCGAGGCGGGCGGCCGCGAGCCCTGTGGCGAGAGCGGGGGTTCGCCGGGGGTCCGCGTCCGCGCTGCGGGCAGACGGCGAGGCCCCGGCCCGGCCGGGGGGCGGGAGGGGGGCAGACGACGCACCTTGCCCGCGGGAGACCTGGGCCTGGCGGAGCCGGGGGCGATGCGGGGGCCGGGGGCGAGCGCGCGGCGGGGAGGTGGTGGCTCCCGGTCCCAGTCCTGGTTCGGCGGTCCGGCGGGTGGCGGCGGCCGAGTGCAGCGGGAGCGCCCCAGCAGGTGCGCGCACCTGTATATAGGGGCCGGGCTGCGCCTGACGTCAGCGGGGCGGCGCCGGCGGGGTCCCGCGGCCCTGGGCACCGGCTGCGCCGCCGCCGAGCTGAGCGTCTGTCCGGGGGCTGAGCTGTACCCTGTACCCCCCGCTGGGACCCCTCGCTGAGCTGTCCACCTGTCCGGTTGTGGGACTGGCACCCCTCGCTGAGCTGCACCCTGTCCCTGCACGCCCAAACGAGCTGCACCCTGTCCCTGCACCCCCAAACGAGCTGCACCCCGTCCCAACACCCCTCAACGAGCTGCACCCTGTCCCCGCACCCCTCAACGAGCTGCACCCCATCCCCGCACCCCCAAACAAGCTGCACCCCGTCCCCGCACCCCCAAACAAGCTGCACCCTGTCCCAACACCCCTCAACGAGCTGCACCCTGTCCCCGCACCCCTCAACGAGCTGCACCCCATCCCCGCACCCCTCAACGAGCTGCACCCTGTCCCCGCACCCCTCAACGAACTGCACCCCATCCCCACACCCCTCAACGAGCTGCACCCCGTCCCGGCACCCCCAAACGAGCTGCACCCCGTCCCCGCACCCCTCAACGAGCTGCACCCTGTCCCTGCACCCCCAAACGAGCTGCACCCCGTCCCAACACCCCTCAACGAGCTGCACCCTGTCCCCGCACCCCTCAACGAGCTGCACCCCGTCCCGGCACCCCCAAACGAGCTGCACCCCGTCCCCGCACCCCTCAACGAGCTGCACCCTGTCCCTGCACCCCCAAACGAGCTGCACCCCGTCCCAACACCCCTCAACGAGCTGCACCCTGTCCCCGCACCCCTCAACGAGCTGCACCCCGTCCCAACACCCCTCAACGAGCTGCACCCCGTCCCCGCACCCCTCAACGAGCTGCACCCTGTCTCCGCACCCCCAAACGAGCTGCACCCCGTCCCAACACCCCTCAACGAGCTGCACCCCGTCCCCGCACCCCTCAACGAGCTGCACTCCGTCCCAACACCCCTCAACGAGCTGCACCCTGTCTCCGCACCTCCAAACGAGCTGCACCCCGTCCCAACACCCCTCAACGAACCGCGCCCCCGTCCCCACACCCCAAACGAGCTGCATCCCGTCCCCGCACCCCTCAACGAACCGCGCCCCCGTCCCGGTCCCCCCCATGGAGCCGTGCGTCCGCCCGGGCGCTGCGCTGCCCCCGGTCCCGGTGCCGGTCGCAGGCTCCGAGCCTGCCCCGCGCCTGCCCCTTCCCTCTCTGGGTCTCCGCCGCCGGGCCGGGCCGGGGCAGCGGGGCCCGGGGAGGCTCCCGAGGCCGGGTGTCACCTCGCCGGGGGGCCCTTGGCCGGGCCGGGCCGGGCGGCGGGACCGGAGCGGGAAGGGGGCCCGGGGGGGATCCCGGGGCTGCGCTGGGGGCTCCGCGGCGGCTCCCGCCTCGGGGGGGGGGGGGGGGGGCCGCTGGGCGGAGGACGACGTCACGTGACGGACGGCAACCGCACAGGGTTAAACCCGGCCGAGCGCTGCGGCCCGAGGCGTTCCGGGAGCTGTAGTCTTCCGGCACCGGGCTTCCGGGCGGCCATTTTAGTCTCCAGAGCATGCCGGGAGTTGTAGTCTTTCGCCACTGGGCTTCCGGGAGGCCATTTCGGCCCGCGGGGCGTGCCGGGAGGGGTAGTCTTCCGGCACAGGGCTTCCGGACGGCCATTTTGATTCGCGGGGCTTGCCGGGAGGGGTAGTCTTCCGGCACCGGACTTCCGGGAGGCCATTTTAGTCCGCGGGTTGCCGGGACGGGTAGTCTTCCGGCATCGGGCTTCTGGGCGGCCATTTTAGTCCGCGGGGTGCCGGGAGGGGTAGTCTTCCGGCACCGGGCTTCCGGGCGGCTATTTTAGTCCGCGGGGTGCCGGGAGGGGTAGTCTTCCCGCACCGGGCTCCTGGGAGTGCGTGCGGTGTCTCTCGAGGCGGCGGCGGGTGCCGCCCTTCGCCAGCGGGGCCCCCTGCCGGGTGCCGCCCCGTGCTCCACGGGCCCAGGTGCCCTCTGAGCCCTGCGGCACGGTGAGTCCATGCCCTGCTGCTCGCGGTCCTGCATCAGGTTGGCGACAGGGGAATTTCCCTGTTTTCCCCTGGGCAGGGCAGGAAGGATTTGAGGGACGAGAGGCGTTGGGGCCCCCTCGGAGCTCTTCCTGAGGCCTTTGTTTGCGCCTCGGAGCCCTCTCAGGCTTCCTAGCAGCACTCCGGCACGCTCCCAACCCCTCTTTCGACTGTCATCACGCCCCCGAGTCCCTTCTCGGCCCTGTAGCTGGCAACGTTCTAGTTTTCCTTCTGGCAGTAACCAGAAATGACTTCTGCTTCTCAGTGCAAAGTCTCATGTTAGCTTGGGTAAAAAGCAGTTTACTAACGTGCGCCCCGATGTTGCGGGCGTGAGGTCTGATGCCTCGCTAACGAAATAGACACCTTTTGTAGAAGCAGTCCCGTTATCCTTTCTGTGGGCTCCACACCACAAACCTAAGTGAAAGAAAAGGACCTGTTCCTGCCTCACCCGCTCTCTTTACAGCTGCCCCTGGTTTGCCCCTCGCCTCTCAAGCAATTGCGGGCAGGGCAGCGGCTGGCGCCGAGGTCTCACCCCTGTGAGTTCCTGCTGCCTTTGATCTACAGGAGTGGAGCTCTGGAATCACCTTGGTAGGCAGCAGCATTTGAGCAAGCAAAGCCACCCGGGACCATCCGTTCCTACGTTTGCAGAAGCACAAGCTCTTTGTGAGTGTAAGAGCACTGGGGCAGTTCAAGCTAGAGTTGTGACCGTGATGGAAAGCTGTTTATAGCAGGCATTTTTTTCATGGGTCGCTGTCTTGGCATGGAGTGTTCAGGGGTAGAAGACAGATGCTGAGTCTCCAGTTGTATCTTTTCTTAACTGTCAATTTTGTTTTGTGGTGTTTCTTTGTTTACTGTGGAAGGGACCCAACTTCATCACTGGGCCCCTGTCTTGGCATGGGGTGTTCAGGGGTAGAAGACAGATGCTGAGTCTCCAGTTGTATCTTTTCTTAACTGTCAATTTTGTTTTGTGGTGTTTCTTTGTTTACTGTGGAAGGGACCCAACTTCATCACTGGGCCCCTCTGAGATAAAGACATTTGGGGAATTACTTGTTCTTCTCTGGGACTGAATAAAATAAGAGGCAGTGGGGGTTTGGAGAAAATGTTTCTTCCTACATTTGTGCTCTAGGTGTTTTTTACAGTAGCATTTCCAGTAATTGGGATGTGCATGAGGTATCATCCTCATGAAGGTTCAAGCAGACTAGGCCCGTTTCTGACTCACTTGCTGGATATTTTGCTGCTTATCAGAAAAACTGTCAGCCCTGTTCAGGAAGAAATTGTGTAGAGTTTCTATAGGAAGCAGACCTGTAGAAGAGCCTGGTCTTTGTGTGAAAACGGAAGGAAGCATGCAACCCCGGAAACCAGGGTAGGGGTGTGATGGTGTGCTCCTTTCCCCCCCACTGTTGTGCTCTCTCCCCCTCAACCTGACCTCCCTGTAAACAGCACGTATGTAGGGGCTGGTTGAGCATGCGCCAACTAAGGCCTGTCTAGTATGCAAATATGGCTATGAGTCAATCATCTCCCCCCCATAAATAGGGGGCAGCCCAGAGCCCATGGAGCTCTCCTGAACGGCAGTGGGCTGCACTGCAGAACCTCCTCTTGAGCAGGGATCCCTCTCAAGGTTACTCCTCGAGGTTGAGAGATTCCTTACCCACGACAGATCCTCGGTGAGTGATTAATAGCATGCTGAACTTTTGTGAACTTTGTGAAACTTTCCTGAGTTATAGCTCTGACTAATTGCACACATAATCCCTTAGACATAAAACTGTTGACCAAGTCTGAGACTAGGACTGGATCCAGCCACACCTAGGCTCCTCTCGGAAGGAGTTTAGAAAGCAAGGGGGTCCAGTCTGAACCTCGTGACTCAACGGGAGGGTCTCTGTTGCACACGCATCTGACCCTGTCCTTCATGCAGTAAATAACTGAGTGAACCTTGCCAATTGAACCTCATTAAATCATTCTTATTTACGACTGAACTTTGTTAAGTCGCTGTCTTACTCCAATAAACGTAGTGCTGCTTCCCTCTTACGAGTGAAGTGCATCGCTCCTTTCGTGACAAGGGGTTAGAAGAGGAACCAAAAAAGAGCAGGTGACAGTGGGTTCAGAGGCACAGATATAAGAAAGGAGCTGGCAGGCAGGAGTGTGAATTAGTTCCTGGTGGTCCAGAAAAATCCAGCAGTTTCATACTTCTTGGTGCTGAGGCTTGGGCAGGAAAAGGAGGTGAGTTCATTGGCTGTGTGTAACCTGGATGTTGAGACCTTGGGGAACATGAGCTTAATCACACTTGAGCTGATTTTATTTCTGATCATACTGCAAAACATTGCTATATGGGCTCGCACAGGCCTCGTACAGGCTCACAAGGGCCTCGTACGGGCTCGTATGGGCTCGTGCGGGCCTCTACGGGCTCACTCGGGCCTCCTACAGGCTTGCACGGGCTCGCACGGACCTCCTACGGGCTCGTGTGGGGCTCCATGGGTGCACACAGGCCTCTACGTGCCTCTACGGGCGCGCACGGGCCTCTATGGGCTTGCACGGGCACGCATGGGGGCTCATCCGGGCTCGCACAGGTGCGCATGGGCCTCATCCGGGCTTGTAAGGGCTCGCGCAGGCTTCCTATGGACTCGTACGGGCTCGCACGGGCCTCCACGGGCTCGCATTGGCCTCTACAGGCTCGCAGGGGCTTGCACAGGCCTCCTATGGGCTCTCAGGGGCCTCCTATGGGCTCATACGAGCTCGTGCGAGTCACCACGAGCTCACACAAGCTCGCACGGGCCTCCACGGGCTCGTACGGGCTTGTGAGTGCCTCCACGGGCTCACCCAAACTAGTATGGGCCTCTATGGGCTCACACAGGCCTCCTACGGGCTTGTACAGGCTCACATGGGCCTCCATGGGCTCGCACAAGCTCGCACGGGCCTCTACGGGCTCGCAGAGGCGTCCTACGGGCTCGTACGGGCTTGCACGGACCTCTACGGGATCGCACAAGCTTGCATGGGCCTCTACGGGCTCGCAGAGGCCTCCTACGGGCTCGTACGGGCTCGCACAATTTCGCATGGGCCTCTACGGGCTCTCACAAGCTCCAACGGGCCTCTACGGGTTCACAGAGGCCTCCTACGGGCTCGTACGTCCTCCCACGGGCCTCTGTGGGCTCGCACATTCTCGCACAGGCCTCTATGGGCTCGCAGAGGCCTCCTACGGGCTTGTACGGGCTCGCACAGGCCTCTACAGGCTCGCACAAGGTCGCGGGGGCCTCTATGGGCTCGCACAAGGTCGCGGGGGCCTCTATGGGCTCGCAAGGGCTTCCTACGGGCTTGTACGGGCTCCTGAGTGTCTCCATGGGCTCGCACAAGCTCGCATGGGCTTCTACGGGCTCGCACAGGCCTCCTATGGGCTGGTATGCCCCCTAGTGCACTCTGGACTACTTTTTCAGTTTTCTTCTGTGCCCCAGAGCCGTCTTCTGGCCTTCCACGCCCTTTCACACCCCTCAGGTTCCCTCACAATCCCTGTGGAGCCCTTCTTCATGCCCTGCAGCCCTCTTTTGGCCCACCAAACCCTTCAGCAGCCCTCAGTTCTGCTCTGGACCCCTCCCTTGGCCTTTTAGTTTCTACCCACAATCCTCTCTTGGCCCTCTAGACCCTTTAGGACCCTTCCAGTGCACTCTGGACCATCTTTCAGTCTTCTTCTGTGCTCCAGAGCTGTCTTCTGGCCCTCCACACCCTGCACAACCTCTCTTGTCCCCTCAGACCACCTCCGCACGTCTTCCTTGCTCCCCGCTTTTTACTTTTTTCCCTATCTACTCCCCCTAGCACCCCTCTAGTGTCTTCCCGACTCCTCTTTGGGCCTTCCTTGGTTCCCAGAGCTGTCTCTTGCACCTCGAGACCCCTTAGGACCCTGGTAGTTGCCTCAGAATCCCTGCGGAGCCCTTCTTCATGCCCTGGAGCCCTCTGTTGGCCCTCCACACCCTTTAGCAGCCCTCTCTTCTGCTCTGGCCCCCTCCTTCCACCTTTTTCTTTCCCTCTGCTCCCCTTAGCACCCGCCTTGTGCACTCGGCACTACTTTTTCAGCTTTCTTCTGTGCCCCACAGCTGTCTTCTGGCCCTCCACACCCTGCAAAACATGTCTTGTCTCTGCAGACCACCTCCGCAGGTCTTCCTTGCTCCCTGGTTTTTACTTTTTGGCCCATCTAGTGCCCCTAGGACCCCTCTAGTGTCTTCCCGACTCCTCTTTGGGCCTTCCTTGTTTCCCAGAGCTGTCTCTTGGAGCTCGAGACCCCTTAGGGCCCTGGTAGTCCCTCAGAATCCCTCTGGAGCCCTTCTTCATGCTCTGGAGCCCTCTGTTGGCCCTCCAGCCCCTTTAGCAGCCCTCGGTTCTGCTCTGGCCCCCTCCTTCCACCTTTTTGTTCCCCCCTGCAGGCCTCTCTTGGCCCTCTGCACCTCTTAGCACCCCCCTTGTGCACTCGGGACTACTTTTTCAGCTTTCTTCTGTGGCCCAGAGCTGTCCTCTGGCCCTCCACACCCTGCAGAACCTCTCTTGTCCCCTCAGACCACCTCTGGAGGTCTGTCTTACTCCCCAGTTTTTACTTTTTTTGGCCATCTAGTCCCCCTAGCACCCCTCTAGCATGTTCTGGACTACTCTTTTGGTCTTTCTTGTTTCCTAGAGTTGTATTTTGGCTCTCTAGCTCCTTTAGGACTTCTGCAGTGTTCACAGAACTCTTCCTGCAGCCTTTTTTATGCCCTAGAGTGCTCTTTTCATTGTTCAGCTGCCTGAGCACCCTGTTTTCCTCTGGACCCTTTGGGAGACCTTGGTTGTTCTCTTCTGGCTTCTTTTAGTTCTTCTCTAGTCTCTATAAGAGATGTCTCATCTGTTCTGGATTCCTCTTTAGAGCTTTGTTGTTCTGCATAGATCTCTGTTTGTCCTGTAGAGCCCTGAGGAGCCCCTTTATTTTACTTTGAACTATTCTTTCAGCCTTCCTTTTGTTCCCAAGCTCTGTTTTGGCCCTTTAGGCCTTGTAGGACCCCTCTAGTGCCTTCAGAACCCCTTCCGGAAGCCTTTTTTGTGCCCTAGAGCCCCATGTTGGTTCTCCAGTCCTCTTAGCACCCCTCTTGTCTCCTTGTGTGTCTCATTCATCTAGAGAAACAGAGCTCATGTTCCCCTGGAGATCTACCCATTTTGCCCACTGACCCCTTTTTCTAATTACTCTAGGTGCTATATAGGAAACATCTCTCTTTGGAAGTACTCACATTATAGAAGGATGCTTGTTCCAGGAGTTTATTTTGACATCTTGCTTTACCCTACAGGAAATGCTGCCCTGCTAGAACAGCTGTGCTATCTGCGGTTCTGAACCAATCACAGGACTGTGGTATAGCGTGCCCTTTATAAGTTATGTGGACTGTTGTAGCTTTCTTCCTAAGCATAAGCAGAAGTGATTTCTAGTTTTTAATGCAAAGGTTAGTGCTAGTTAGGACAAAAAATTAACATACCTTCTGATATTATGGATACAGTACATGAAGTCTCAGTAACCAAGTAGATGGTCCATTTCATCAAAGAGGCCTGTTTATCCTTTCTGTGCTCTCCATTCTAGATACCGAGGGGAAGAAAAAGCCTTGCTTCTGCCTAGCCCTGTGTATTTATGGGTGCCGGTGGTTTGCCCCTCCCCTCCCAAGGGCTTGTGGGTGGGTCAGTGGGTGGGATTAGGGTTACATAAAGCCAGGGTCTCGGGCCAGGGAGTTCATTCCGCTTTTGTTCTCCTATGGGAGCAGTGGTCTGGAATTGCCTTGGCAAATAACAGCATTTGAGGAAGTAAAGCTACCCAGGAAGATTTATTGCTGTGTTTGGAGAAGCAAAGGTTATTCCTTGATGTAAGAGCAAGGGAATGGCTCAAGCTGGAGCTGTGAGCATGCCAGAAAGCTGCTTATGGCAGACAGTTTTTTTCTTGGGTCAGTATCTCGGTGTGGGGTGTTCAGGGGTGGAAGAGGGCTTCTGAGTCTCCAGTTGTATCTTCTGTTACCTGTCAGTATTGTTTTCTGGTGTTTCTGTGTTTACCGTGGAAGGGATGCAGCTTCATCACTGGACTCTTTCAAGAGGATCACACTTGAGGAATTGTTGTTCCTCTCCTGGACTGCAGACAAGAGGAGACAGCAGAGGTCCTGGGAAAACATTTCCTCCTACATTTACACCCTAGAGGGGTGTGTGTATGTGTTTTTATTTGTTTGTTTGTTTTTGTAGCATTTCTAGTAATTGGGATGTGTGTGAGGTATCGCTCTCATCAGCTAGTCTGGTTTCTGGCTCGCTTGCTGGATGTTTTGCTGCTCCTCAGAAATATTGTCAGCTCTGTTCAGGGAGAAACCATGTGGGATTTTTGTGGTATGTAGACTTGCAGAAGAGTCCCGACTTTATCTGAAGAGGTAAGGAAGCGTCCTCCCACCCTGCAAGTGCAGTATGATGAGAAAAGTCACATCATTGGACACTAAACCCAACTGTAAGCACATGTGCCCCAAAGGCTCAGAAACTATCCTACACACAACTAATGAGCTCATCTCTTTTCCTGCCCAAGCCTTGGCGCTGAGAGGGAAGAAACTGTTGGACTCCTCTGGACCACAAGGAAACCATCGGCAGTCTTGCCTGCCGACTCCTCTGTTCCGTCCGTGCCCCTGAACCCACTGCCACGTGCTCTTTTGTGGCTCTGCTTCTGACCCCTACCCTGGCTTCTGGGGCTGTATGCTTTGCTTTTTCAGGTAGCGTGTGGGCCTTTTCCAGGAATGGTTGAGGATTTCAGGTGAGGTAGAATGGGCGATCAGAATGGTGTTTTAGTTGTTCTAGGGCCGGTCAGTGCTGCCTGGCAGCATAGAAACTTTGTTTTGGTTTTCCAGGTGCCGTGGGTGTCCCTCCAGCCTCAATATTGGAGTTTAGAATTGGCACGGCGCAGGCGAGCGGAGCGCCCGTGGGGCTTTGACGGAGGGCGCTCTTGCGGACAAGACCGGAGCCGACCGGCCCGGGGGTGACCGCTCGCGCTCCGGTTTGGCAGGCGATGATGGCAAACGAGGTGACCGGAGGAAGATCAGAGAGGATGCGGCTGCCATTGAGGATGCCTGTTGAGGATGGATGGTGACCCAGAGCACTGCAGAAGCTAAGTTGAGGGGTCACGGGTGTTGGCGTGTCTCGGCTGTGCGTGCGCTGACATAGCGTAGTATGGGCTCTTCCGGATGAGTGCTGTGAGGCAGAGACAGTGGGCGTGCATGACAGAAGGTGAGGGTGTGCTAGGCAGGGCAGCTCCAGCCTGTCTGTGTTGTTGCGTAGTCTATGTGGCGTGTGTTGTAGCTGTGCTATCTTTTGCTCGGGTCTTGACGCTGCTCTGCTCCTTTGTGCTCAAGGAGCACAGTCCACGCTGCGCAGTACTAATGCGGTAGGCATCCGTTGTCTTTTGCTTGGCCTGACTCATCAGCTTTGTGCCAATGGATCGTGTCTCTTTCTGTGCAGTCAGCTAAAAGCGGCGGTCTGTCGCACTGGCTTTGCATCGTAGCCATTTGTTGCCGGTCATCTTTGCGGCCATCTTTGAGATCTTGTCGGCCATTCTTCTTCCGTGTGTTTCTGGCGTTCTTTCAGGGTTTTCTTCCCTGCGTTGTCATGAACTCAGGTCTTTCTTGCCGGCCTCTTCTGCATCAATATTCTCGACTTTGCCAGCCCCTTTCCATCACGGGCGGTGGCGTTTGACTCTCTTCTGGGCTCGTCCAGAGCATCGGAGCCGCACGGTTGTGGCATCGTAGGGCTTTCTGGCCGGCAGCGTCTTATGCGTGGGAATAGTTCTTTTTGCGTAGGGCTCTCCTCCATGTTTGTGTCTGATATTTGCGTGTATGTCTGTCTGTGTGGGGCTGGAGCTGCCGTGCTTGTGGGTGTTAGCAATGGTAGCGTGCAGAGTGTGGCAGCGATGAACTGGAATGGTGATTGGTCAGCTTCTGCGTGCACCTTATGTTGTTATTTTTGTAGATGTGGTGCAGCATTCCCAGCGGGCCCGAGGGAGATGGAGGAAGAAAGGGTCACGCCCCTAGGAAGGTGAGCTAGAGATTTGTTGCTGGAAGCGGAGTGTTGCGGTCAGCGGTTCTCTGGTTAATTTTTGCTTTGTGCTTGTAGGTGTGGAGCAACGTGGAGAGCGGGTCGCTTGCGTGCGGGAGGAGCACGGCAAGGTGAGCGTCGGTCTGAGAGCGGAAGTAGAGCCTAGCATAGGGCTGTTGTCTCGTTGGCGCTGTCCGCGTCGCCCACCGCCGTTCTGGTTTTACAGGTGCGTGGCAGGCCTCGGCCTGGCGACCCGTAGCGTGGCGGTCGGGATGGGCGAGCGGAGCAGGTGGAGGTGTGGGAGCAAATGCTTGATGTGGGTGGGCTGTGGTTTTGCAGGCGTGACCCGAGTGTTTGCTTTCTGTTTGTGTTTGAGGTTTTGCAGGAAGTTGCAGAGAGGTGAAGTCGAGCGCTGACAAGAGCCTGATCAGGTGAGAGGGGGAGCTTGTCGGGTCAGAGGTTTATTGTGCGGTGGGTGGTGTTGGGCTGCCTGTCGGTGATGTCTTTTGCTCTGCTTTTTCAGGTACCGTGTGGGCCTTTCCCAGGCATGGCTGAGGATGTCAGGTGAGCGGATTGGTGTTGGGTGTTGTAGGGCTGGTGAGCACTGCCTGGCAGAGGAGTAATTTTGTTTTGTTCTTTCCAGGTGCTGTGGGCTCCCCCCAGCCACAGTGTTGGAGTTTGGGATTGGCGCAGTGCAGGTAAGCGGAGTGCCCATGGCACTTTGTGAAGGGTATTTTTGTGGATGAGGCTGGAGCTGCCTGGCCTGGGGGTGACCGCTTGTGCTCTGGTTTCGCAGATGATGGCGAATGAGGTGACCGGAGGAAGATCAGAGAGGATGCAGCTGCCATTGAGGATGTGTCTTGAAGACAGATGGTGACCCAGAGCACTGTAGAAGCTAAGTTGAGAGGCCAGGGGTGTTGGTGTGTCTTGACTCTGTGTGTGTGTGTGTGTGTGTGTGTGTGTGTGTGTGTGTGTGTGCGCGCGCTGACAGTGAGTGTGGTGTGGATGGCTCTTCTGGATGAGTGCTGTGTGTGAGGCAGAGGCGGTGGGTGTGCATGGCAGAAGGTGAGTGTGTGCTAGGCAGGGCAGCTCCAGCCTGTGTCTGTGTTGTGGTGTAGTCTATGTGGTGTGTGTTGTAGCTGTGCTATCTTTTGCTCAGGTCTTGATGTTGCTCTTGTTCCTTGTGCTCAAGGAGCACAGCCCACGCTGTATAGCACTAGCGCGGTAGACATCCGTTGTCTTTTGCTTGGCCTGACTCATCAGCTTTGTGCCAATGGATGGCGTCTTGTTCCGTGCAGCCCGCTAAAAGGGGCCGTCCGTCGCTCCGTCTTTGCATCGCGGCCGTTTGCGGCCGGTCATCTCCGCGGCCCTCATCGAGGCCTCGTCGGCCGCTCCTCTTCCGAGGCCGCCCTCGTTTTGCGTCTTCCTGGCCTCCTTTCAGGGTTTTCTTCCCTGCATTGTCACGTCCTTAGGTCTTTCTCGCTGGCCTCTTCCGCATCGATCTGCCTGGCTTTGCCGGGCCCTTTCCGTCACGGGCGGTGGCGTTTGACTCTCTTCTGGGCTTATTCAGAGCATCAGAGCCACATGGTTGTGGCCTCATAGGGCTTTCTGGCTGGCAGTGTCTTATGTGTAGGAATAGTTCTTTCTGTGTAGGGCTTTCCTTCATGTCTGTGTCTGATGTGTCTGTCTGTCTGTGTGGGGCTGGAGCTGCCTTGGCTGTGGGTGTTAGCTATGGTAGTGTGCAGAGGAGAGTAGTGCTGGCCTGGAACGTTGACTGGTGTTGGGTGTTGTGGGGTTGGTGAGCGTTGCCTGGCAGAGGAGAAGTTTTGTTTTGTTTTTTGCAGGTGCCGTGGGTGTCCCCCCCAGCCACAATGTTGGAGTTTGGGATTGGCGCAGTGCAGGTGAGCGCAATGCCAGCGGGGCTTTGGCGTGGAGGGTGCTCTTGCGGACGAGGCTGGAACTGACCGGCGTGGGGGTGACCGCTTGTGCTCTGTTTTGGCAGGTGATGAAGGTGAATGTGGTGACTGGAGGAAGATCAGAGAGGATGTGGCTGCCATTGAGGATGCCTGTTGAGGATGGATGGTGACCCAGAGCACTGCAGAAGCTAAGTTGAGGGGCAAAGGGTGTTGGTGTGTCTTGACTCGTGTGTGTGTGTGTGTGTGTGTGTGTGTGTGCACGCGCTGACAGTGAGTGTAGTGTGGAGGGCTCTGTGATGGTGTGCTCCTTTTTCCCCCCCCAGCACTGATGTGCTCTGTCCCCCTCAACCTGATTTCCCTGTAAACAGCACGTATGTAGGGGCTAGTGGAGCATGTGCTGACTAAGGCCTGTCTAGTATGCCAATGTGACTATGAGTCAATCATCTCTTCCCCCCCCCCCCCCCCCCCCATAAATAGGGGGCAGCCCAGAGCCCATTGAGCCCTCCTGCAGGGCAGCGGGCTGCACTGCAGAACCTCCTCTTGAGCAGGGACGCCTCTCCAGGTTACTTCTGAAGGTTGAGAGAGATTCCTTGCCTGTGACAGATCCTCAGCAAGTGATTAATAGCATGCTGAACTTTTGTGAACTTTGTGAAACTTTCCTGAGTTATAGCTCTGACTAATTGCGTGCATAATTCCTTAGACATAAACTGTTGACCAAGTCTGGGAGTAGGACTGGATCCAGCCGCACCTAGGCTCCTCTCGGAAGGAGTTTAGAAAGCAAGGGGGTCCAGTCTGAACCTCGTGACTCAATGAGAGGGTTCCCTTTGCACTCACTGCTTTAGACATAAACCATTGACCAAGTCTGGGACTAGGACTGGATCCAGCCGCACCTAGGCTCCTCTCAGAAGGAGTTTAGAAAGCAAGGGGGTCCAGTCTGAACCTCATGACTCAACGGGAGGGTCTCTGTTGCACATGCATCTGACCCTGTCCTTCATGCAGTAAATAACTGAGTGAACCTTGCCAATTGAACCTCATTAAATTGTTCTTATTTAATAGTAAACTTTGTTAAGTTGCTGTCTTACTGCAATAAATGTAGTGCTGCTTCCCTCTTAGGAGTGAAGTGCATCACTCCTTTGGTGACAGGCTCTTCTGGATGAGTGCTGTGTGTGAGGCAGAGGTGGTGGGGTGTGTGTGTGGCAGAAGGTGGGTGTGTTTTAGGCAGGGCAGCTCCAGCCTGTCTCTGTGTTGTTGTGTAGTCTATGTGGTGCGTGTTGTAGCTGTGCTATCTTTTGCTCAGGTCTTGATGTTGCTCTTGTTCCTTGTGCTCAAGGAGCACGCTGTGCAGCACTAGCATGGTAGGCATCTGTTGTCTTTTGACTGGTCTGATGCATCATCTCTGTGCCCATGGATGGCATCTTGTTCTGTGCAGCCCGCTAAAAGGGGCCATCTGTCACTCCGTCTTTGCATTGTGGCCGTTTGCGGCCGGTCATCTCCGCGGCCCTCATCGAGGCCTCGTCGGCCGCTCCTCTTCTGAGGCCGCCCTCGTTTTGTGTCTTCCTGGCCTCCTTTCAGGGTTTTCTTCCCTGCGTTGTCACGTCCTTAGGTCTTTCTCGCTGGCCTCTTCTGCATCGATCTGCCTGGCTTTGCCGGGCCCTTTCCGTCACGGGCAGTGGTGTTTGTCACTTTTCTGGGCTCGTCCAGAGCATCAGAACCATGCACTTGTGGCCTCAAAGGGCTTTCTGGCTGGCAGTGTCTTATGTGTAGGAATAGTTCTTTTTGCGTAGGGCTTTCCTTCATGTCTGTGTCTGATGTTTGTGTGTGTGTCTGTCTGTGTGGGGCTGGAGCTGCCTTGGCTGTGGGTGTTAGCTATGGTAGTGTGCAGAGGAGAGTAGTGCTGGCCTGGAATGTTGACTGGTGTTGGGTGTTGTGGGGTTGGTGAGTGTTGCCTGGCGGAGGAGAAATGTTGTTTTGTTTTGTTTTTTTGCAGGTGCCGTGGGTGTCCCGCCAGCCACAATGTTGGAGTTTGGGATTGGTGCAGTGCAGGTGAGCGCAGTGCCAGCGGGGCTTTGGTGTGGAGGGTGCTATTGTGGATGAGGCTGGAGCTGACTGGCATGGGGGTGACCGCTTGCGCTCTGTTTTGGCAGGTGATGAAGGTGAATGTGGTGACCGGAGGAAGATCAGAGAGGATGTGGCTGCCATTGAGGATGCCTCTTGAAGACAGATGGTGACCCAGAGCAGTGCAAAGGCTAAGCTGAGGGGCAAAGGGTGTTGGTGTGTCTTGGTGGTGTGTCTGTGTGTGTGCTGACAGTGAGTATGGTGTGGAGGGCTCTTGTGGATGAGTGCTGTGTGTGAGGCAGAGGTGGTGGGGTGTGCGTGGCAGAAGGTGAGTGTGTTCTAGGCAGGGCAGCTCCAGCCTGTGTCTGTGTTGTTGTGTAGTCTATGTGGTGCATGTTGTAGCTGTGCTATCTTTTGCTCAGGTCTTGATGTTGCTCTTGTTCCTTGTGCTCAAGGAGCATGCTGTGCAGCACTAGTGCGGTAGGCATCTGTTGTCTTTTGAGTGGTCTGACGTGTCAGTTTTGTGCCAGTGGTTGGCATCTTGTTCTGTGCAGCCAGCTAAAAGGGGTCGTCTGTTGCTCCATCTTTGCACCGTGGCTGTTTGTGGCCGGTCATCTCTGCGGCCCTCATCGAGGCCTCGTCGGCCACTCCTCTTCTGATGCCGCCCTTGTTTTGCATCTTCCTGGCCTCCTTTCAGGGTTTTCTTCCCTGCGTTGTCACGTCCTTAGTTCTTTCTTGCCGGCCTCTTCCGCATCGATCTGCCTGGCTTTGCCAGGCCCTTTCCATCGGGGCAGTGGCATTTGACTCTTTTCTGGGCTCATCCAGAGCATCCGAGCCACATGGTTGTGGCCTCATAGGGCTTTCTGGCTGGCAGTGTCTTCTGTACTGCCATTTTTCTTGCAGTGTCTGTGTGCCCGTGTCTGTGTGCCCGTGTCTGTGTGCCCGTGTCTGTGTGCCCGTGTCTGTGTGCCCGTGTCTGTGTGCCCGTGTCTGTGTGCCCGTGTCTGTGTGCCCGTGTCTGTGTGCCCGTGTCTGTGTGCCCGTGTCTGTGTGCCCGTGTCTGTGGTTGGAGCTCCCTTGTTTGTGGGTGTAGTAATGGTTGTGGCCAGAGCAGAGTAATGTACCCATGAAACTTTTTGAGGGGTTTCAGTAAGGTGTAAAAGTATTGTTTTCTTTAAAAAAAAAAAAAAAAAAAAAAAGGAAATTTGCCTTGATTGTTGTGGGCATTTTGGGGGGTTCTTATTCATGTTGATACAGTGTTGTGTTTAAAAAAGGGATGGAAGGTGGTGGTTATCTTATTAGCAGTGATGGTGGGAATGAGTGGGCAGTTGTGTGGTTGTTGGTTGGGCTGGGTATTGAATGTATCTAACTTTGTATGCATGTGTGTTGTTTTTATTCTATTTTATTTTCCTCTAGGGTGGAGTTAGCATTTAGAATTTTTTAACTATTTAAAAAAAAAAAACCCCAGCCGGGGGATTTTTTTTTTTTCCCCTGGCTGGGTTTTTTTTTCCCTGGTCCCGGCCACTCTGCGAGGCGACGATCATCGCCAATATTGCTGCAGAGTTTTGGCTCGGGGCTGGGGTTTTCTAGGCAGGATGGTTTTTGGAGGCACTCGGTAACCCTGTTACTGGGGGCTGTCTAAAAAACCTGTGGTGCTTGCTTGTTACTGTAGGAAGGTAGAGTATGTGTGGGTGGATGTGAGCGGTAGTGGTGAGATTGTAGAGATGGATGCTGAAGAGTATGTGCAGCTGATGCAGAGCGTGGGCTTGTTTGTGATGTTTTATCTGTTGCTTTGTAATGGATTGTGTAACTGAAATGTAACTTCGTTGTGCTGGTGCAGATGCTGAGTTCCGGTAGGGGGGAGGGAAGGCTGCTGGTTTTGTGGTGATGGAAGGCCAAGATTTGTTCATGATGTTGTAATAAAGAGATTGTTGTGTATTTTTTTGAGCAATAAAGATGATCAAGATGCCTGAGTTTGTGTCTGCTTTCAAATAAAGATGGCTTTGTTGTTTGTTTCTGTTGTGTTATTTGAAGTACCTGCGCCACACATTTGCTCTTGCTGTTTTCCCCTTTGCTCTTGGTCCTTTCTGCTTTTAGAATAAAAGGAAGACAGATTTTTTTTTGTCATCCTCTTATTTTAATCTTGGTCCTCCTCTGTCCTCTTTTTTTTCCCTCTTTTTTTTTTTTTAAAAAAAAAAAACTTTTTCTTATTTTTGTTATTTCTTTGTGTCTCTTATTTTGTCTCTTTCTTCTGTTCTCCCAGTTTGTCTTTGCTTTACCCCTGTTTTTCTCTACTTTTCTGTCTTTAGTCTTTACTGTTTAGTCTTCCACTCTACCTTACTTTAGTTTTGTGCTTTGCTCTATCCTGCTTTACATTTTTTGCTTTGCTCATTGCTTTCATCTCTTTGCTGTTTGCTCTTTCCTCTCTGCCTAATTGCCTGCTTCCCGCTCTGTGCTTTGCCCTTTGTTCTGTTTTCTGCTCTTCGCCTTGCTCTTTGCCCTTTGTTTAGCTTTGCTTAGCTTTTGCTTTCTGCTCTTTATTCTCTGCTTTGTTCTCTGCTCTTTGCTTTTTATGCTTTCTTTTCTGCTTTTTCTCCTTTATTTCTGCTGTTTTCTGCTTTCTGCTCTCTGGTTTTGCCTTGCTCTGCTCTCTGCTCTCTGCTGGTTTTGCCTTGCTCTTTGCGCTCTGCTCTCTGCTGGTTTTGCCTTGCTCTTTGCGCTCTCCTCCCTGCTGTTTTTGCCTTGCTCTTTGCGCTCTCCTCTCTGCTCCTTCTGTTTTCCGCTCTCTGCTCCTTCTGTTTTCCGCTCTCTGCTCCTTCTGTTTTCCGCTCTCTGCTCCTTCTGTTTTCCGCTCTCTGCTCCTTCTGTTTTCCGCTCTCTGCTCCTTCTGTTTTCCGCTCTCTGCTCCTTCTGTTTTCCGCTCTCTGCTCCTTCTTGTTTTTCTCTATATTTTCTGTTGTTTGCTGTTTTTCTACTCCCTCCTCCCTTCTTCTTTTTTCCCTTCTTTCCTCTCTCTTTTTAGTCTTTGCTTTCTTCTCTTAGCTTTTTATTCTCTGATTTTTTTTCTCAGCTGAGAATAAAAAGCATTTCCTTTGTTCTTTCCTTACTTTACTTTTCTGTCTGCTTTTTTTCTAGCATACTGGCTGGGAGTAAACAATTTTACTCTACAATTTAAAATAAAAAAATAATTATTTACTCCCAGCCAGTATCCTACTTCTGCTAATGAATTCATTAAATATGCAAATTATTTCTTTCTATACTTATTGTTTTTCTTTCTTTTTAAATATACTACTCTCACAAAACACATTACTGCATGCATGTACAGCATAACATACAGACACATGACACACTACAGAAACTACAGACCACAAACTAAGACTACAGCCAGTACTCCACACAGCAGTACACAGGTCACACACCCATTAGCACCTCAAACCCAGGGTGGATGCAGTTACCCGAAGCTGTGATCATCCAGACATGCAGACCCATGCACTGCCCAAAACATGAGAGCAAACACAAGACCTAGGACTTACAAATACAGGCCTAGGACTAATTCCATTAAGGACAAAGGGGTAGGGCTAGCAGCAGGACTACAGGCACAGGTAGGGCTAGGGCTGGGGGTAGGGGTAGGGGTGGGGGTGGGGGTGGGACTGGGGGTGGGGGTGGGGGTGGGGCTGGGGGTGGGGGTGGGGGTGGGGGTGGGGCTGGGGGTGGGGGTGGGGGTGGGGCTGGGGGTGGGGGTGGGGGTGGGGGTGGGGCTGGGGGTGGGGGTGGGGGTGGGGCTGGGGGTGGGGGTGGGGGTGGGGGTGGGGCTAGGGGTGGGGCTAGGGGTGGGGCTAGGGGTGGGGCTAGGGTTAGGGTTAGGGTTAGGGTTAGGGTTAGGGCTAGGGCTAGGGTTAGGGTTAGGGCTAGGGCTAGGGCTAGGGCTAGGGCTAGGGCTAGGGCTAGGGCTAGGGCTAGGGCTAGGGGTTAGGGTTAGGGTTAGGGTTAGGGTTAGGGTTAGGGTTAGGGTTAGGGTTAGGGTTAGGGTTAGGGTTAGGGTTAGGGTTAGGGTTAGGGTTAGGGTTAGGGTTAGGGTTAGGGTTAGGGTTAGGGTTAGGGTTAGGGGTTAGGGGTTAGGGGTTAGGGGTTAGGGGTTAGGGGTTAGGGGTTAGGGGTTAGGGGTTAGGGGTTAGGGGTTAGGGTTAGGGTTAGGGTTAGGGTTAGGGTTAGGGTTAGGGTTAGGGTTAGGGTTAGGGTTAGGGTTAGGGTTAGGGTTAGGGTTAGGGTTAGGGTTAGGGTTAGGGTTAGGGTTAGGGTTAGGGTTAGGGTTAGGGTTAGGGTTAGGGTTAGGGTTAGGGTTAGGGTTAGGGTTAGGGTTAGGGTTAGGGTTAGGGTTAGGGTTAGGGTTAGGGTTAGGGTTAGGGTTAGGGTTAGGGTTAGGGTTAGGGTTAGGGTTAGGGTTAGGGTTAGGGTTAGGGTTAGGGTTAGGGTTAGGGTTAGGGTTAGGGTTAGGGTTAGGGTTAGGGTTAGGGTTAGGGTTAGGGTTAGGGTTAGGGTTAGGGTTAGGGTTAGGGTTAGGGTTAGGGTTAGGGTTAGGGTTAGGGTTAGGGTTAGGGTTAGGGTTAGGGTTAGGGTTAGGGTTAGGGTTAGGGTTAGGGTTAGGGTTAGGGTTAGGGTTAGGGTTAGGGTTAGGGTTAGGGTTAGGGTTAGGGTTAGGGTTAGGGTTAGGGTTAGGGTTAGGGTTAGGGTTAGGGTTAGGGTTAGGGTTAGGGTTAGGGTTAGGGTTAGGGTTAGGGTTAGGGTTAGGGTTAGGGTTAGGGTTAGGGTTAGGGTTAGGGTTAGGGTTAGGGTTAGGGTTAGGGTTAGGGTTAGGGTTAGGGTTAGGGTTAGGGTTAGGGTTAGGGTTAGGGTTAGGGTTAGGGTTAGGGTTAGGGTTAGGGTTAGGGTTAGGGTTAGGGTTAGGGTTAGGGTTAGGGTTAGGGTTAGGGTTAGGGTTAGGGTTAGGGTTAGGGTTAGGGTTAGGGTTAGGGTTAGGGTTAGGGTTAGGGTTAGGGTTAGGGTTAGGGTTAGGGTTAGGGTTAGGGTTAGGGTTAGGGTTAGGGTTAGGGTTAGGGTTAGGGTTAGGGTTAGGGTTAGGGTTAGGGTTAGGGTTAGGGTTAGGGTTAGGGTTAGGGTTAGGGTTAGGGTTAGGGTTAGGGTTAGGGTTAGGGTTAGGGTTAGGGTTAGGGTTAGGGTTAGGGTTAGGGTTAGGGTTAGGGTTAGGGTTAGGGTTAGGGTTAGGGTTAGGGTTAGGGTTAGGGTTAGGGTTAGGGTTAGGGTTAGGGTTAGGGTTAGGGTTAGGGTTAGGGTTAGGGTTAGGGTTAGGGTTAGGGTTAGGGTTAGGGTTAGGGTTAGGGTTAGGGTTAGGGTTAGGGTTAGGGTTAGGGTTAGGGTTAGGGTTAGGGTTAGGGTTAGGGTTAGGGTTAGGGTTAGGGTTAGGGTTAGGGTTAGGGTTAGGGTTAGGGTTAGGGTTAGGGTTAGGGTTAGGGTTAGGGTTAGGGTTAGGGTTAGGGTTAGGGTTAGGGTTAGGGTTAGGGTTAGGGTTAGGGTTAGGGTTAGGGTTAGGGTTAGGGTTAGGGTTAGGGTTAGGGTTAGGGTTAGGGTTAGGGTTAGGGTTAGGGTTAGGGTTAGGGTTAGGGTTAGGGTTAGGGTTAGGGTTAGGGTTAGGGTTAGGGTTAGGGTTAGGGTTAGGGTTAGGGTTAGGGTTAGGGTTAGGGTTAGGGTTAGGGTTAGGGTTAGGGTTAGGGTTAGGGTTAGGGTTAGGGTTAGGGTTAGGGTTAGGGTTAGGGTTAGGGTTAGGGTTAGGGTTAGGGTTAGGGTTAGGGTTAGGGTTAGGGTTAGGGTTAGGGTTAGGGTTAGGGTTAGGGTTAGGGTTAGGGTTAGGGTTAGGGTTAGGGTTAGGGTTAGGGTTAGGGTTAGGGTTAGGGTTAGGGTTAGGGTTAGGGTTAGGGTTAGGGTTAGGGTTAGGGTTAGGGTTAGGGTTAGGGTTAGGGTTAGGGTTAGGGTTAGGGTTAGGGTTAGGGTTAGGGTTAGGGTTAGGGTTAGGGTTAGGGTTAGGGTTAGGGTTAGGGTTAGGGTTAGGGTTAGGGTTAGGGTTAGGGTTAGGGTTAGGGTTAGGGTTAGGGTTAGGGTTAGGGTTAGGGTTAGGGTTAGGGTTAGGGTTAGGGTTAGGGTTAGGGTTAGGGTTAGGGTTAGGGTTAGGGTTAGGGTTAGGGTTAGGGTTAGGGTTAGGGTTAGGGTTAGGGTTAGGGTTAGGGTTAGGGTTAGGGTTAGGGTTAGGGTTAGGGTTAGGGTTAGGGTTAGGGTTAGGGTTAGGGTTAGGGTTAGGGTTAGGGTTAGGGTTAGGGTTAGGGTTAGGGTTAGGGTTAGGGTTAGGGTTAGGGTTAGGGTTAGGGTTAGGGTTAGGGTTAGGGTTAGGGTTAGGGTTAGGGTTAGGGTTAGGGTTAGGGTTAGGGTTAGGGTTAGGGTTAGGGTTAGGGTTAGGGTTAGGGTTAGGGTTAGGGTTAGGGTTAGGGTTAGGGTTAGGGTTAGGGTTAGGGTTAGGGTTAGGGTTAGGGTTAGGGTTAGGGTTAGGGTTAGGGTTAGGGTTAGGGTTAGGGTTAGGGTTAGGGTTAGGGTTAGGGTTAGGGTTAGGGTTAGGGTTAGGGTTAGGGTTAGGGTTAGGGTTAGGGTTAGGGTTAGGGTTAGGGTTAGGGTTAGGGTTAGGGTTAGGGTTAGGGTTAGGGTTAGGGTTAGGGTTAGGGTTAGGGTTAGGGTTAGGGTTAGGGTTAGGGTTAGGGTTAGGGTTAGGGTTAGGGTTAGGGTTAGGGTTAGGGTTAGGGTTAGGGTTAGGGTTAGGGTTAGGGTTAGGGTTAGGGTTAGGGTTAGGGTTAGGGTTAGGGTTAGGGTTAGGGTTAGGGTTAGGGTTAGGGTTAGGGTTAGGGTTAGGGTTAGGGTTAGGGTTAGGGTTAGGGTTAGGGTTAGGGTTAGGGTTAGGGTTAGGGTTAGGGTTAGGGTTAGGGTTAGGGTTAGGGTTAGGGTTAGGGTTAGGGTTAGGGTTAGGGTTAGGGTTAGGGTTAGGGTTAGGGTTAGGGTTAGGGTTAGGGTTAGGGTTAGGGTTAGGGTTAGGGTTAGGGTTAGGGTTAGGGTTAGGGTTAGGGTTAGGGTTAGGGTTAGGGTTAGGGTTAGGGTTAGGGTTAGGGTTAGGGTTAGGGTTAGGGTTAGGGTTAGGGTTAGGGTTAGGGTTAGGGTTAGGGTTAGGGTTAGGGTTAGGGTTAGGGTTAGGGTTAGGGTTAGGGTTAGGGTTAGGGTTAGGGTTAGGGTTAGGGTTAGGGTTAGGGTTAGGGTTAGGGTTAGGGTTAGGGTTAGGGTTAGGGTTAGGGTTAGGGTTAGGGTTAGGGTTAGGGTTAGGGTTAGGGTTAGGGTTAGGGTTAGGGTTAGGGTTAGGGTTAGGGTTAGGGTTAGGGTTAGGGTTAGGGTTAGGGTTAGGGTTAGGGTTAGGGTTAGGGTTAGGGTTAGGGTTAGGGTTAGGGTTAGGGTTAGGGTTAGGGTTAGGGTTAGGGTTAGGGTTAGGGTTAGGGTTAGGGTTAGGGTTAGGGTTAGGGTTAGGGTTAGGGTTAGGGTTAGGGTTAGGGTTAGGGTTAGGGTTAGGGTTAGGGTTAGGGTTAGGGTTAGGGTTAGGGTTAGGGTTAGGGTTAGGGTTAGGGTTAGGGTTAGGGTTAGGGTTAGGGTTAGGGTTAGGGTTAGGGTTAGGGTTAGGGTTAGGGTTAGGGTTAGGGTTAGGGTTAGGGTTAGGGTTAGGGTTAGGGTTAGGGTTAGGGTTAGGGTTAGGGTTAGGGTTAGGGTTAGGGTTAGGGTTAGGGTTAGGGTTAGGGTTAGGGTTAGGGTTAGGGTTAGGGTTAGGGTTAGGGTTAGGGTTAGGGTTAGGGTTAGGGTTAGGGTTAGGGTTAGGGTTAGGGTTAGGGTTAGGGTTAGGGTTAGGGTTAGGGTTAGGGTTAGGGTTAGGGTTAGGGTTAGGGTTAGGGTTAGGGTTAGGGTTAGGGTTAGGGTTAGGGTTAGGGTTAGGGTTAGGGTTAGGGTTAGGGTTAGGGTTAGGGTTAGGGTTAGGGTTAGGGTTAGGGTTAGGGTTAGGGTTAGGGTTAGGGTTAGGGTTAGGGTTAGGGTTAGGGTTAGGGTTAGGGTTAGGGTTAGGGTTAGGGTTAGGGTTAGGGTTAGGGTTAGGGTTAGGGTTAGGGTTAGGGTTAGGGTTAGGGTTAGGGTTAGGGTTAGGGTTAGGGTTAGGGTTAGGGTTAGGGTTAGGGTTAGGGTTAGGGTTAGGGTTAGGGTTAGGGTTAGGGTTAGGGTTAGGGTTAGGGTTAGGGTTAGGGTTAGGGTTAGGGTTAGGGTTAGGGTTAGGGTTAGGGTTAGGGTTAGGGTTAGGGTTAGGGTTAGGGTTAGGGTTAGGGTTAGGGTTAGGGTTAGGGTTAGGGTTAGGGTTAGGGTTAGGGTTAGGGTTAGGGTTAGGGTTAGGGTTAGGGTTAGGGTTAGGGTTAGGGTTAGGGTTAGGGTTAGGGTTAGGGTTAGGGTTAGGGTTAGGGTTAGGGTTAGGGTTAGGGTTAGGGTTAGGGTTAGGGTTAGGGTTAGGGTTAGGGTTAGGGTTAGGGTTAGGGTTAGGGTTAGGGTTAGGGTTAGGGTTAGGGTTAGGGTTAGGGTTAGGGTTAGGGTTAGGGTTAGGGTTAGGGTTAGGGTTAGGGTTAGGGTTAGGGTTAGGGTTAGGGTTAGGGTTAGGGTTAGGGTTAGGGTTAGGGTTAGGGTTAGGGTTAGGGTTAGGGTTAGGGTTAGGGTTAGGGTTAGGGTTAGGGTTAGGGTTAGGGTTAGGGTTAGGGTTAGGGTTAGGGTTAGGGTTAGGGTTAGGGTTAGGGTTAGGGTTAGGGTTAGGGTTAGGGTTAGGGTTAGGGTTAGGGTTAGGGTTAGGGTTAGGGTTAGGGTTAGGGTTAGGGTTAGGGTTAGGGTTAGGGTTAGGGTTAGGGTTAGGGTTAGGGTTAGGGTTAGGGTTAGGGTTAGGGTTAGGGTTAGGGTTAGGGTTAGGGTTAGGGTTAGGGTTAGGGTTAGGGTTAGGGTTAGGGTTAGGGTTAGGGTTAGGGTTAGGGTTAGGGTTAGGGTTAGGGTTAGGGTTAGGGTTAGGGTTAGGGTTAGGGTTAGGGTTAGGGTTAGGGTTAGGGTTAGGGTTAGGGTTAGGGTTAGGGTTAG